>NC_090290.1:301688-603377 GCF_037392515.1 Haliotis asinina
AATGACTTGATAGCTGGGACTGGATTGTTTCAAATGCACAAGCAGGTGCTTGTTCGTGTGTGTTAGGTAATGCATACCTTAAAGTTAAACGTTATTGTGAGAAAATTGGCAAATACTTAAATTGTTGTAATATGTTTGCAGCACAGATGGATTCATTAGTGCATGACCCGATAGATCTGGTTTTCAATTTGGTATCGATTTCTTCATTACAGGGTATTTTTATTTGTCGCTTTTATTTGCACGAATAGTTCTGTACACACCTGCCAGATGTAGAACCTTTCCCGGGAAACTCCACTGAAACCAAAGTTCCTCCACTGACACTCTCTCTTCCTGTCACTCATGCTTCCATCCAATCTGGAGGAACATCATGCATTAGTGTCATAACGGGTTAGGTTAGAATTTCTTCTGGAGGAACATCATAGACTAGTGTCATGACGGGTTAGGGTTAGAGTGTCTTCTGGAGGAACATCATGCATTAGTGTCATACCGGTACCGGGTTGGGGTTAGAGTTTGTTCTGGAGGAACATCATAGACTAGTGCCATGGCGGGTCAGGGTTAGAGTTTCTTCTGGAGATACATCATGCATTAGTGTCATAACGGGTCAGGGATAGACTTAGTTCTGGAGGAACATCATGCATTAGTGTCACAGTGGGTTAGGGAGGGACTTCGTTCTGGAGGAACACCATGCATTAGTGTCACAGTGGGTTAGGGATGGACTTCGTTCTGGAGGAACATCATGCATTAGTGTCACAGTGGGTTAGGTCTGGAGGAACATCATGCATTAGTGTCACAGTGGGTTAGGGATGGACTTCGTTCTGGAGGAACATCATGCATTAGTGTCACAGTGGGTTTCATCATGCATTAGTGTCACAGTGGGTTAGGGATGGACTTTGTTCTGGAGGAACATCATGCATTAGTGTCATAACGGGTCAGGATTAGACTTTGTTCTCGAATAATGTCATGCATGACTGCAATAACGACAATGCCTTGACACTGATAGGGAATGTTGTTTCACGCTGATTTTGACGATATTGCAACAACAGGAAAACCACTGACATCAGACACTGGCATGACACGTTTTACAGAACGTTCTCGCCATATCAAGGCTAAGATACTTCGACATCGATACCTTGGTGTTTGCCGTTTCTATGGAACTAAGAAGACGCATCTTTGAAATACTGATCAAGCAGCGTCAGTATTTGTTATCTGCTCATAGCATGTTTGCAGGAAGGGGTCGAAACACAGGTGCATAACATGCTTCCATATATGTAGAAAAGGAACGTGCATCGTGAAATAAATTGGCACATATATATTTAACATGATTCCACATACACACATGGGAAGCGCGCATAATGAACTGGAAGTCAACCATCTATTTAACATGATCCCACACGTAGAAAAGGGGAACGTGCATTGTAAAGCAGACATAAACACCTTACATCATACCTATTTCATCCTGGGACGCAGTCTTGACTATCATTTCTGTAACGGAATCGGGGACATGTTTTTGTTACCTTATTGCAAAGACTAGATTAAAGGCCAGGTATTTGAGGATGATGTGTTCACCTGAAAGTACAAGCTTTCGGAATTTGTTGATCACACTTTCCTCTGAAACTCATCTTTCACTTTGTGGGTAATACAAAAAAGTTTACCTTAGTGAAATATACTCTGGAATTGCGATCGTACAGATATTGTTAATATCACCATTGATGTCGGTAGCGTCTCTTACGTAGATTCTGTTGTGTGCTACGTTATGTGTTAGTGTTAAATAAAAAGAAGCGTCTTACAAAATTTTTACATTCGTTCAACCCTCGTGTGACTGAATATTTTTACGTCGCTTCTCGACAGACTCGCTGCAATGAAAAAACGAAAGTACTTCACACAGTGTACCCATGTCAGTCACCAAAATATATATTGTTGAAAAATGAAACTGCTCTCTTGTATCCGATAAGCAGCGTTCAAGCAGAGGCCTTCGTGTCATTGAGAGGATTAAAGATTTTCCAAACAATGTATAAAAAAATTGACATGACTCACACGCACACACGCACCCCCCACCCCTCTCCACGCACACACACACCACCACCACCACCACACACACACACACAAACTTGAAACGCTGCACAGTGCAATATATCTAGACAAGGCCGGACACTTCGGCGTCAGTCATAAATGATTTTCAGTTCAGATCCTGAGGGTAGTCAGGAATGGGTAGTCATTTGCACTGACATATGTACTTATAAGTACATATTCATTTTAGGAAAGCAAAAATTGTATCTGTCATACTGTAATGCTTTTTTTTTATAGTTCAACTCACATCAACAGCTGCAAGTTGCAAACCATCCTGAGGATAGATTAGACTGAGTCCATGTCTTGAAAGTATTTGTACGTTTTTTCCAACTGCACTATATTCTACTACATTCTATTACATTCTACTACAAAACAATTCACTCCTATTATCTTATCTCCAGTTCTACTCACCTCAGATGCTGAAATGAAACTGGTGGACTGTGTTTCCACCGAACCATAGTAATTTGATGTCATTTTGTTCAATTATGAGATGTGTCACTTCCAATTACAGCTCTATAAGCACTGCACACGTTTATGTCTATGAACATTGTCAAATATATGAGCCCGTTGCTGATAATATGCATGTAAATTTCTCATTGTATGAAGGCTTTTTTTTTTTTTTTAAAAAAAAAAAAAAATACCACAACTATAATTAATATCATTGCATATGGATGTATTCAGTGACATATATTCACGTCTGGCAACCAAGACCTGAACATTGTTTGTTCGCCATTTAATTTTCTCTGAAAAGTCACGTGACGATGACGAGTGCACGAGTCACAACATTCAGAGAAGCATCGGAAGTGAGAACTGTTTTATTGGAAAAGAATTCACCCAAAAGAGGTGAACATTTTCGCATGGTCTTTGAATATTAGATGTAAATCTTTGAATTATATTTTATCTCATTTCAACAATTGGTGTAAAGTTTAAGTACAAATTAATATTTTACCACTTTTCTGTAATACTTCAGATGCTTGTTCTGGAGATACATCATGCATTCTTGTCATGACGGGTAAGGGATAGAATTAATATTTTACCGCTGTTTTGTAACACTTCCGATCTAAGAAAATCCTAGGACCGTGTGTGTAAGTCTCCTGATCACGTGACTGGGGATCTGACGCTATTCTATCTGTAGAGCCTGAGCTAGTGAATTTCTCCTCAGTGTAGCGCGTGGAAGCGGTAGAATCTCAAGGTCTCACAACTGCTGTATCGGAGACAGTCATGTCATGGGATCGGAACGGGCGGGCACGTTGATGTCGTTGAGAAAGCCTATTGTAACAAGAGCGTTGTCAGGTGTGGCATTATCTTGTTGAAGTAAGGTTCTTGGAAGTTGCTAGAGACGAAAGGGCATGCGGTCGCAGTACCTGCCACACAGTCGGTCTTGGTGTTCCCACAAGTCCGTCCCAACCCTTTCTGCACTATATGGTTCCGTTTCCTGAACGCAGCAACATGTCGTCCGTCGCCACGCCGTCAGTAGACAGGTCTTCAGCGTCAGGTCTGTTCAGCCGGAACCTACTCGCGTCACTCTCGACCTGTTGCCAGCTCGGCTGCTGCCACTGACGAACATTCCTGGCCCAAACCAATCTTCGACATCGATGTTCCGGCGGTAACCTCGTGGCCCAGAACGGTCTAATTCCATGCTGACATAGCCGTCTGGACATTGTTCACCTGCTGACGCCTTGACCAAACGTCCTCACAGCGATGAATAGGTTTCTTAAATGAAGCGGTCGTAAACAAAGGTCCTCCTTGGGGGTAGTCGACCGGTCCTAGGCCTGTCTGCTGTCCTGCCAGTTTATCTGTAACGTTTGACCAATGTCCTAGTCGTTCTTTTTCCACAACCCAGGATTCTTACAAAATGGTCGTGCGTTTGCTGCAGCTGCGACATACCAATCATTCCTTCTCTTTGTTAAGCTGATAATCGAGGCATGCTCTTCTGGTTTTCAGATGATCATGATAGCAAAGACCAATTTCAAACGTGTTTTACAACCAGTCTCAAAAAGGGTGATTTTATGCTCATGCAGGAAATTTCACTGAATTTCAGTTGCAAAGTAATGTGTCAGAACATCACACGTTTTGGTGCTGTAGTAACCATAGAGAGGCAGCCTATCCCTGTTCACACCTGTCAGATCCGATACGCGTTTTATAAATAGCAGTGTTTTGGTGTCATAGCAAAAGTGAAAGAGGCATGCATTTTCTCCAGTTATTTATCAACCCCAACACACCGGAAATAATTTATCATAGAGTCCATATAGGCTGACAGTAGGGGAGGTGCTGGTTCTGGCTCATCGTCAGAATCGTCTGGGTCGCTGATGTCGGCTAGTTTCTGCATCATTGTCGATGTCGATGAAGTCATGTGTAATGTTATTGCTAGACTCCTCACCAGGTTACACTTTGTAATATTGGGTTGCACCAGCTCAATTAACACAGCACTATATCGAGCCTCTGTACATTATGAAACGATAAATCTGAGCGGGCATTTCATTGTTAACTAGCTGAGGGACATTGACGTGTACCATAAACTGTAGCTACGTAATGTGCAGGACATATTGCTTGTATTTACGTTTGGTGTAATATTTGTAAATAATGCTGTAATGAATAAATATGTTTAAAAAACAACTCAACTCCTTTAAGCATTGTACGTCAAATGTCCATTGAGACGTACATAATTCTATATAGGGAACCTGCTATACAAAATACACAAGGCTCACTAATACCCCATTCGTGACTCGACCTTTACTGTGCAACATTTAATAATGGACACATCTTTCAAAGCCATCGCGCGCAATGACAATGTTTATTGTATGGAGGTCGTAGCTGCATCGCCGGACAAGATATAGTTATGTACGAGGGTTGGCTGAAAAGTTCTCAGCCTGAGTGTTTTTTTCCCCACCAGGTAGAGACAAGTGTTTGCCACCAATGAGGACAATTATTTAGTGAATCATAGACACAAGAACTACAAACGTACTAATAGTTTTATCTCAACTACAGCTCTTTTGGTAAACCTACCCTCTGAAATCATCAGAAATGGACAAAACTGAATACAGGGCAGTCATCAAGTACTTGCAAAAGAAAGGGATGTCCCCAACACAGATACATGCTGACATGCTCTCCACACTAGGGGATGATGCTCCTTCATTTTCCACAGTAAAGAAGTGGGCTGCAGAATTTAAGCGTGGCAGACAAAGCCTTGGTGATGACCCACGCTCAGGAAGGCCTTCAACAGCAACCACTCCAGAAAACATCACGCGAGTGCTCGATATGTTGATGGATGATCGACGATTGACTACTCGACATATTGCTAGTGTAGTGGGCATCTCTCATGGGAGGGTGGAGCATATTATCACCAACGAATTAGGAATGACTAAATTTAAAGTTTCTGCAAGATGGGTGCCAAAGCTCTTGACAGCAGAACAGAAACGTGTCAGGTTCCAGACGTCCCTTGACAATTTGCGTCGTTTTGAAGCAGATCCCGATGATTTTGTGGCACGATTTGTAACCATGGATGAGACCTGGATACATCACTTTCAACCAGAAACAAAACTACAGTCAAAACAGTGGAAGCATCCTGATTCACCAGCTCCGAAGAAAGCCAAGTCTGTTCCTTCAGCTGGAAAGGTGATGGCATCAGTCTTTTGGGATTCCAGGGGTATTCTGCTCATTGATTATCTTGAAAAAGGTCAAACTATCAACGGCAGATACTATGCTGATCTACTGAACCAGTTGCGAGAAGCAATCAAACCCAAACGACGAGGGATGATTGCTAAAGGTGTCCTCTTCCACCATGACAATGCGCCTGTTCACAAATCGGTGGTGGCCATGTCAACAATCCGCGATTGTGGCTTTGAACTCATTGACCATCCTCCTTATTCACCTGATTTGGCTCCTTCTGACTTCCACCTGTTCCCCAAAATGAAAAAGGAACTCGCCGGTCGCCATTTTGCAAGTAATGATGACGTCATTTCCGCTGTGACTGATTTTTTTAGGGTAGCTGAAGAAGATTTCTTCCTGACCGGGATTCGGGCCTTGCAGCATCGCTGGCAAAAGTGTGTGAGTGAGTGAGTGAGTTAAATTTTTACATCGCATCGGCAATATTACAGCCATATAGCGATGAAAACAAGGTAATCAATCTAAAATATCCGTCGACAAAGGACAGTAAAACTAACTAGATTATCACAGATATATTGATGTTAAAACTAGTCATGAAATCTAAAACACTTAAACTAGAGAGGACGATACAGAGAATAAAAACAGGCTATAGGTCGCCAACAACTGAAGGTAGGTCACCATACTAGGGACCATGGGGACTTTTGCTACCTGCATGGACCCTAGCTGGATTTATATCATCCCTTCAGCTGCAAGCGATGAAGTGAATTTTAGCCAAAATTAAAATGACAGGGATACTACAATTAAAATAGACGGTCAATATAGATTACCTTTGAATGCCTTGGGACTTACGCACCTTCTCAGGAGGACAATAATTTTACTCTACTTCAACCCCCCTTGAAGGTACAGCCACTAACAATCCCAGTTACTAATCCAAATGACCACTTATAAAATATTTATCTATTCACAAATCGGATAACAAATCTAATTCTTTTAAATATGCGATAATTAAATGATGATTAACATTACTAAAAAGATCCTTCATGGTTCGTGTTTTAAAATACTTATCCCTTGTGATGGAATATTCAACACAGTCAAGCAAGACATGCTTAACTGTGATTCTTTCATCACAAGGGATACAGAACGGAGGATCCTCATCTTTCAATAGATATTCATGAGTATATCTAGTGTGGCCAATACGACATCGCCTTATGATGACCTCATCAAATCTAGACTGACAACCCAAGTAGGTGTAACCAATGTGGGGTTTAATTTCATGTAATTTATTGATACCTGCCTGGGTGTCCCACTTTTTCTGCATAAGATCCCGAATGTAAGATCGGATGACATCTTTATAATCAGAGTATGGAATAAGAAGTGGTGTCATAGATTTGGTGAGTGCTGCTTTGGCAGCAAGATCGGCAAGTGTGTTCCCAGAAATGCCAACGTGGCTGGGTAACCAACAAAAGACGACGTCGTATTGGCCAGTAGCAAGATCATTGTACAATTCAATAATCTCTACTAAAAGTGGATGTTTGGTAGAAAGACCCTTAATAGTCCAGTAACACTGGCAAAAGGGGTAGAACAAATTGCAATAAAAACAATTTCTGCTGGAACATGTCACTAAGTTGTGTACTTTCAACATATCAAAAGTATAGAAAAGTATCATGAACGACTTTGTTCGAAAAAGTTATTTTTTGTAATGCCAAAACGCGCACATTTGATACGAAAAATCAGATGGCCGGTGTTATTCGCTGTGTTGCCGTAGATTGCGTCACGTAAACAACATGGCGAACGAACGTACCGTCGCTGGCAGTCCAGCGCAATCTAGGTAATTATTTTCAAACATGTACAAGTTAACTGACATGACTGACGTCTGATATATTCATAGGTTGCATATATTAACCGTCAAGGTGGAGAACTATTGAAGTAGTTGATACTGGACGATAGTTCACTTAGAGCTGTTGACCCCATTCAACGTTGCCAGTCGAAATGTCGAAACACACAAATACAAGCAGTGAGACATAACTGGCATGGTATTACTTTTCTAATCGATAGAAAAGTAAAAACAGTAACAACAACAACAACACCCGAACACTATAATATTTATCAAGACAACCGAAATAATCTCAAATGTTACCATAAACTGAATCTGTTTGGATTTTCAAACTATGGAAACCAATTAGGACCATTACTTTTTTCAAAATCACCTGTTTTTAGACCGGTTTCATGCAGTTTGGGGGAAGGGGGGGGGGGGGGGGGGGGTGGTAGTGCATGAGCAGAAATGCTCTAGAGTACTGAGGGCTCTTTTACATTTTTCCAAAACAATATACAAGCTTCACTTGTGAGTCCTAGCCAGTAATGCAAAACACCTTTTGCAGATGTTACGATGACCTAAATGTGTGTGTCCTCTGTGGAGACCTGCTTGGAAATGGAAAACCTACATCAAAACTCAGTGAAAAAGGAAGCACAAGCATCAACAGAGCAAGTGCTCTGCGCGAAGAAAGCACACAAAGGACAATATATACACCAGGAGTGCAGACGCAAACACATCAATAAATTCAGTATTGCTGCCTCTAATAAAAGAAAATTTACGGAAAATGAGGATCAAGACCAAGAAAATCAAACACGATCTTTAAGGTCGAAAGAAAAAGAGTTCAGCTTCCAAACAGATTGCTTGTTTTGTGGAGAGACTGTAAAAACAGATTGGAAGACTCACAGATCTAATGTGATTCCGGTTAGGACCGAAAAGCAGTTCCAGGAAACTATAAAAAATATTTGCTTGAAAAGAGGTGATGAATGGTCTACAAAAGTTCTTGCAAGAATTGAGTATGCTGGCGATTGTTTTGCAGTGGATGCGGTTTACCACAACTCATGCAGTGTGAATTTCAGGACAAACAGAAAGTTGCCTCAAGCTGTAGATAGTTATTCCTCAACACCTCGAAAGAAGCCACGCCAGGGAAGACCGGAGGATCCTGTGAAACTTGCTGCATTCTTGCAAGTTGCTGACTACATTGACGCAAATGATGATGAACAGGTTACAGTAACAAATCTAGTTTCAAAAATGGCTTCTTATTTGAACTCTAATGAAGAACCCTACAGTGTAAAATACATGAAACGAAAACTGTGTGAACATTTTGGTTATAAAATAATCATTGCTGAAGCAGATGGAAAACCAGATGCTGTAACCTTCCGACACAATGCTTCATCTATTCTGTATGATTTCTACAAAAAAACCCAAAAGTCAGATCCAGATGGAGAGAAGATGCGCCTGATTAGAGCAACTGCTGACCTCCTGAAATGTGACATAAAAGCCATAAGCGGAAACCATCCAACTTATCCTAGCATTGATGATATCAAGTCAACTGAAATTCAACTTGAATACCTGCCACAATCCCTTCGACTTCTGTTGACTCACCTATTTAATGGAAAAGGCTCTGAAGTTAAAGTTGCTTCCATTGGGCAAGCTGTCATACAAGCAACTCGGCCGAGATCATTGGTACCACCACTTCAAATTGGACTTGGTGTCCAAATGCATCACCACTTTGCATCACGATTCTTGATAGACTCGCTTCATCAACATGGGTTCTGCTCATCATATACACAGGTTAAGCCGTTTGAAGCCAAAGCAGCAGCAACAGGAAGTCCTGAAGTCTCACACCCCGAACTTGGGTCATCCCTGCAATTCGTTGCCGATAACATCGACCACAACGTGCGCACTTTAGATGGTAATAACACATTCCATGGAATGGGCATAATTTCAACAGCGACACCAGGGAGAAACACCATCAAGCCAATCACAAGAGGCAATCCAAGCATAAAAGACATTGTAGCAGTTGGCTGAATTGGAATGCATTTCTACAAATCCGACTGGAATGGACTGGCATGTACAGTTTATGAAGAACTTTCATCTTGTAATCGTGAAGAGTCTTCTGACCCAACATCAGCATTGGACATTCTCTGGAAGATTATGTGGCCACTTAAGTCTCCGAGACCCTCCTGGTCAGGTTATATGCAGTCAGTTCACAGAGGAGATCACGCTGGGATATCAACTGTCACCTTCTTGCCTATGATTGATATGAATCCTGGTGACATGTCATGTATATATTCCACACTGAAGTATGTTGGGGCTCAGGCAAGACAACAAAATGTAACACCTGTTATCACCTTTGATCAACCACTTTGGTGGAAGGCAACTACCATTGTATCAAGTGCAACAGAAATGTCCTTCCTGGGTTGTATTGATCACCTTATGTTGGGTTCTGGACTTTGTGAGGTCTTGGAGACAGTGTATGCTCCTAATGCAGTTCCACACATGATGACAGGTAAAGCTGTTTCCCGAGCCATCAGAGGCCACTTTCTTGTGGACACAGCTCTCAATGCACTCCTCTTAGGCCAGGCGTTTGAATATCCTTGGATTTGCAAGTGTGATGAACATATTGATTCAGAACGTACTCCTCAGAATAGATGGTGCAGCACAAAGGACGTGACCAACAACGATCTCAAACATGCAGTATATCTATTTGAACACCTTCTAGGAGGGCAATTATCAACTGAGGACATTTGTCAAGACATTGTCCTAAAGAGAGTAAAGTCTAGACTGGATGAGTACAAGACACAGTTAAAAGATAGAAGAAGCTGGACCAACAATAAAGGATATAGCTCACCTTAGACGGGGGGATGCTGGAGTAGAAGTTAAGTGTGAAAAGAACCTGTTACTCAATTCTAAAAAGGAAGACTTCCTGGCCAACCAATCTAACAAACAGAGGTTCATCAATCTCCTTGGTACAGCCTTACAGGAACAGGGATGTAGAGTGAAACACGCACGTAGTGATGCAGACCTAGAAATTGTCATGACAGCTGTGGAACTTGCAAAGGAACACACGACTGTTGTAATTGGTGAGGACACAGACCTGCTGGTACTTCTATGCTACCACACTAGTTTATCAGAAGAGTCATCAGAAATCTACTATATGACAGAGGCAAAGAGTAACAGTAAAAAGAAAAGGAAAGTCTGGCAAATAAAGGAAGCAAAGCGGAAGGTAGGAGAAGTCATCTGCAGTAACATCTTGTTCATCCACGCTTTTACAGGATGCGACACTACAAGTAGAGTGTTTGGAATTGGAAAATCGTCGGCGGTAAAAGAACTGGTCTCTGACATGTCCTTTCGTCAACAGGCATCTGCATTCAGTGTGGTTACAGAGAGAGAAGATATCATAAAAGCTGGTGAAAGAGTTTTCGTGAAATTGTTCCATGATGACACAGACATAGGTCTGGACAAATTGCGCCATGTCCGCTTTTGTGAAAAAGTGGCAGCATATTCAACATTCGTCGAGCCGAAACAATTGCCTCCAACTGCAGCTGCAGCAAAATATCATTCAATGCGTGTCTACTATCAAGTTCAGGAGTGGATGGGACAGAGGTCGTCGGACATGTTGCCTGAGAACTGGGGATGGGAACTACGAAATGGTCGTCTATATCCCATTCTCACAGATCTGCCACCAGCCCCCGATCACCTGCTTAGAATTATCAGATGTAACTGTAAGACTGACTGCGGCTCAGCACGGTGCAGCTGTAAGAAACATGGTCTGGAATACTCTCCAGGATGTGGTGAATGTAGGGGAGTCAGCTGCAGCAACTCAATGCGTGTTGAAGATGACATCTAATATAATATTAGAGTCGCACGATGCATCACTATTGGCTATATATCATCATGTGAGGTTTGTTTAAAAACATTTAATTCCGTTCACTAACTACATCCTGTCTTATCAAAGTTTATGTGACGTGACTGTACCTTCTGCATTTTCTGACAATGTTATTATACTGATTTACGTTCGGGTAATATTGTAAATACGGTAAATACTTACACACGTTTAGTTCATACTGTCTGGTGTTCAACATATACATAAAATGAAATGATGATTAGAAATCCCTCGGTAACAGACACATGGATCAACCTGCTGTTATATGTATACACAGAATTATGGTCTTGTTGCTTGTATTTATGTTAAATACGGTAAATTGGAAGTTTTATATTACAAGTGTGTGTGTGTGTGTATATATATATCACAAATAGGCTGTGCACTTAAATTTAATTTCAGTGATAAATGCCCTTTTTCGTGACAAATCTCTGTATAGTGTGCTCATTCAATCGTCTTGTGACGAACAAACATGCACGTGCGTTTTGGCGGGAAAAATGCAATTTTCGTTCATTATACAGTCCTATACTTTTTGTATCTCAAAATACACATTATATGGATTACAAAACAGAAGAGTCAGCTTTTATTGCAATTTGTTCTAGGTTGAGCTGTATATGAGCTAGGATGACTGGACTATAATAGCTTGAAGGCACGAAAGAGAGTCTGAAAAGATTATATACTGCTTATATTTGGAATGCTTATTGATATATTTTAAGGCTGTTAGTATAGCGTTTGCTTCAGCTGTGAAAATTGAGGTATGATCTGGCAGTCGAGAAGATACTGTTTTGGATCCAACGACAGTGGCACAAGCCACTGCCCTACCATACTTGGACCCATCTGTAAATATGGATTTATATGTATTATACTTACTTTGTAATTGATTATATTCTTGTTTATATTGTAACTCATTCGTTTCCGATTTCTTAAATATAGTCAAGGTTAGGTCGACTTGTGGCCTAACCAATTGCCAAGGAGGTGAAGACAGCAGACGAGAAGGAGAAATATTTTCTAGGTCAATGCCAGCAGCAGAAAGGAAAGGTTTAATCCTTATCCCTAGAGGTGGAACAAGAGAAGATTTTTTGTTGTACAGATCCTCATTGAGGGGATGGAATACACAGTTATATGCAGGGTTCGTCTGATTCGAATATGGTTTAGTAGTGTACTGCAAAGATAATTTAATACGTCTTTGGGTTAAAGAAGGCTCATCAGCTTCAACATAAATGCTGTCAATAGGAGAAGTGCGGAAAGATCCAAGACAAAGTCTTAAACCCTGGTGATGGATAGAATCAAGCAGTTTCAAGTTGCTTCGACAGGCCCCGCCATACACGATGGAACCATAATCAAACTTTGATCGGATGAGTGATCTGTACAAATGAAGGAGGGTAGTTTGATCCCCTCCCCACTTTAAATTGGACACCACTTTTAGGAGATCTAATGCTTTCAGGCATTTGGTCTTCAAATGCTTAATCTGTGGTAAAAAGGTCAAATGTTTGTCGAAAATCAGTCCAAGAAACTTGGCTTCCTTTACAACGGTAATTGGAGAGCCATCTAAAAACAGTTCAGGATCTTTATGAGGCTTATATTTCCGACAAAAATGTATACATTTGGTTTTTATCTGTGAAAAATTAAATCCATTCTCAAGTGACCATTTATGAATTTTATTTAAACACATCTGTAATTGTCTCTCAATGGTATGCATATTTTTACCACGACATGAAACATTAAAATCATCCACAAACAATGACCCATCTATTGAGTCATGTAATACTTTCGAGAGACTATTGATTTTTATGCTAAACAAAGTAACAGACAAAATACTGCCTTGTGGAACCCCCTGATCCTGATTATAATGGTCAGACAGGGATGATCCGACACGAACTTGAAATTGTCTGCCTGCTAAAAATTGTGATATAAAATGAGGCAAACGGCCTCTCAAACCAAAATCATGTAAATCTCTTAAGATACCATATTTCCATGTTGTATCATAAGCTTTTTCAAGGTCGAAAAAGATTGATACAGCATGCTGGTTATGGACAATGGAATGTTTAACAAATGATTCTAGTCGAACCAAATGGTCAATAGTGCTTCTATTTTTGCGAAAACCACATTGGATGTTAGTAATAAGATTATTGGATTCTAAAAACCACACTAATCTATTATTGACCATGCGTTCCATGGTCTTGCAAACACAGCTAGTTAGTGAAATGCTTAATCTGTGGTAAAAAGGTCAAATGTTTGTCGAAAATCAGTCCAAGAAACTTGGCTTCCTTTACAACGGTAATTGGAGAGCCATCTAAAAACAGTTCAGGATCTTTATGAGGCTTATATTTCCGACAAAAATGTATACATTTGGTTTTTATCTGTGAAAAATTAAATCCATTCTCAAGTGACCATTTATGAATTTTATTTAAACACATCTGTAATTGTCTCTCAATGGTATGCATATTTTTACCACGACATGAAACATTAAAATCATCCACAAACAATGACCCATCTATTGAGTCATGTAATACTTTCGAGAGACTATTGATTTTTATGCTAAACAAAGTAACAGACAAAATACTGCCTTGTGGAACCCCCTGATCCTGATTATAATGGTCAGACAGGGATGATCCGACACGAACTTGAAATTGTCTGCCTGCTAAAAATTGTGATATAAAATGAGGCAAACGGCCTCTCAAACCAAAATCATGTAAATCTCTTAAGATACCATATTTCCATGTTGTATCATAAGCTTTTTCAAGGTCGAAAAAGATTGATACAGCATGCTGGTTATGGACAATGGAATGTTTAACAAATGATTCTAGTCGAACCAAATGGTCAATAGTGCTTCTATTTTTGCGAAAACCACATTGGATGTTAGTAATAAGATTATTGGATTCTAAAAACCACACTAATCTATTATTGACCATGCGTTCCATGGTCTTGCAAACACAGCTAGTTAGTGAAATAGGTCTGTAGTTTGATGGATCTGTATGATCCCGACCAGGCTTAGGTATAGGTACAACAATGGCTTGACGCCACGACGGAGGAAAATGGCCTGTTGTCCAAATATGATCAAAAATGTTCAGAAGAGTTTCAAGACATGTATTAGGTAAATGTTTCAGGAGCTGATAGTGGATATTATCAGCACCTGTTGCCGTATCGTGAGCTTGCGATAGGGCAGTATTCATCTCATGTAGTGAAAAGAGTTCATTATAATCTTCACCATTATCAGAATGAAAGTTAATATTACGTTTTTCTTGTTGATCTTTATATTTTTGAAACTTTGTATTATAGTTTGAGGAAGAAGAATGCCTAGCTAAAGTTTCACCCAACTTGTTTGCAATGTCAATTTTATCTGTTAAATCCTCGGGTCCATCTTTTAGATGATGAACACTAGAATTTCTGCCTTTACCCTTGATTCTCTGTACCATGTTCCACACCTTTGTCATTGGTGTACGTGAATTAATATTTGATACAAAGGTCTTCCAAGACTGGCGTTTACTTTGTTTAAAAGTACGTCGAGTCTGAGCATTATTTACTTTGAAATGATTAAAATTGTGAACAGTAGGATGGCGGCGAAAGTATTTCTCTGCCTTTTTCCTACACTTTCTAGCTTGTTTGCAATCATCAGTAAACCACGGTTTGCGAATATGTGGTTTAGCAGAAGCCTTAGGAATAGTTTCATCGGCGATATTCTTCAGTTTTTCAGAGAAAAGAGTCAGGCTGTAAGTTGTCAGCACACAGTGTCTGGAATAAAGGCCAGTTAGCTTTATCAAAATTCCACCTGGTTGCAGGGGGTTCATCATTCGGATTTATAGCTGAAAGTATTGTGGGAAAATGGTCACTTCCACAAAGATCGTCGTGGACAGACCATTCGAATTCGTTATATATGTTTTCATCTGTGAGCGACAGATCGAGTGCAGAATAGGTTCCAAAACCAGGGTGTAAATATGTGACAGATCCATCATTAAATATGCACAAATTATTATTTGCAATGAAATTTTCAAGAATTTTACCTTTATTGTTGGTATCGGCACTTAAGATCACCCATGATTATGCATGGTTTAGGAAGCTGGTCGAATAGATCCTGAAGATCGGACTGCTGAAGAGCTGAAGAAGGAGAGATGTACAAAGAACAAAGCGTAAAGGTTATCTGGAAAGTAAGCCGGACCGCAACAGCCTGAAGGTTACTTTTAAGGGGAACTGAGCTATGGATTACATCATGCTTCACAAGAATAGAAGCACCGCCAGTGGCTTTATCACCTTCAGGTGAGAATGAATGAAATGAATTATACTGGCGCAATTCAAATTTATCAGTACTTTTCAGATAAGTCTCTTGTAAACTAAACGCCGATGGTGTATAATCTTGTGATAATAATTGTAGGTCGTTAAAATTGTTCCTAAGGCCTCTGCAATTCCATTGTACTAATGTCATAAAAATATCTAGGGAGGTTCAACTGGAGACCGTGCGTGTTTGGTAGCGCCACTCCTGCACCCTGCTTGTGAAGGAGTGATCTCCATGTCAAGCGCTTCAAACTGATTTTGAACCGTCACTGATGGTGACTCTTCTAAATGTTGAAGAGCTCTGGTCTTTTTCCTCATTTTTTTCTTTTCTTTGCTAGATATATGATCAACGCCTTTTGTCGCCTGTGTTGAATTCATGGCTTCTGGCTGAGATTCTGTCTGGGACGATGAGGAGCGTTGAGACTCATGTGATATTGGAGGATTGTCATCCAAGGTTATCTGAGTTGCATTCACCCAAGATATTAAAGTCTGACAGGATGTTGAAACTGATTTCTTACCAGATTTTGGAGCAGACGAAGAAACTGTAGCTGAATATGTTTGACCAGTAGAAGATTTAGATGGAGTATTTACTAATTTCTTTGCCTCAAAATAAGAGATGTTATTTGTGTATTTGATTTTTAGAACTTGGCTTTCATATTCAAACTTTGGGCAAGATTTAGACGAAGCCAGATGTTCACCACTGCAGTTGGCGCACTTGATGGTATCAGTGCAATCAGTACTCTCATGAGGTCCACTGCAACGTGAGCATACAGACTGGCCTGTGCAAGATCTTGCACCGTGTCCAAACTTTTGGCATTTGTAACACCGGAGTGGATTTGGTACATAGACTTCCACTCCGATATTACAGTATCCTGCTTTAACAGATTTAGGGAGTACTGTCATACAAAAAGTGAAAAGGTAGGTATTAGTTTTGACCACATTTGAATCCTGTTTCCTGATGAAACGCTTCACAGAAGTAACACCTTGGTCTTTCAACTCGGCCACAATTTCTTCTTCCGACATGTCTGATAAACAATGAGACCTGTCTCTAACAATTCCTCTACAAGTATTCAGTGTCTTATGAACGGAGACAACAACCTGTTTGTTAACAAAATGCTGCAAGCCCAGCAGATTGACAGATTGTTGTCGTCGTATACATTCTACCAAGAGCGAACCATTTCTGAGGCGAGTGACATTCTTTACCTCTCCGCAGACACCCTGGATGCCCTTGGAAACAGCAAAAGGGTTTATATTAAGTGGACTCCCATCATCAGTTGCAATAACCAAAAACCTTGGCCAAGAATCATTCACTGAAAGGGATACCTCCTCATCAGATGACGAAGAAAGATGTCTCCGCTTGTACGTCTTTGATGAACCAGAATGCATATTTTGAGCCATGGTATTAGAATATTATTCGACAGCCCTGCTCCCCACCCGCCATCGAGTGTCAACATGGACGATGCTGCAGCGGAAACCAGACTGCAGCACCAGGGTTACAGGGATGTTATACTCCAGAAATAAGGACATAAATAGCTAAGAAATCTAAAAGATCAAATGCCAGGCTGGTTCGGCCCATGACATAAGTCCTCAGAAACTCAGAACTTAGAGGTCCATACCACCAGATTGACCCATGAGCCACCGCCCTCTGGCATTAGACTCTAGGCAATTAAATGTAACAAAGATTTTTATATTGAAATTGATAATCACAAGAACCAATACCCAATATGTTGAATGTGCAAAAAGTGAGCTATGAACAGGGCTTGGCATGACCAGCCGATTGATAGAACCGGGCCCATTCTACCACCCGTCTAGGTGAAGTCAGGGCCAAAGTAGTGTGTTAGGCAATAGGAACACGGTTCCAGGCCCCTATTGCCCTCAACCACCAGGATCCCCTCCTCCACCGACACAGGGCCGCAACCCACGGCTAACAGGTTGGTGGACCAAATATACCCCCGGGTCCACAACGGGGGTGTTGGCGAGCTCTTGGCATTACCCAGCACCCACCACGAGGAGGTGGCTCGCCACGGGTGCCAAAAGTGTGTGAACTTGGAAGGGGACTATGTAGAAAAATAAATTACAAACGTGGATTTTGTAACTATTTTTCACAGTGAGGCTTAGAACTTTTCAGCCTCATATCAATACAGCAGCGACTCATCGCCAGTCACCATTTAAATTCAAGACAATGTATAGTTCATTCATTAAGGTATCAAACAAAGTTAAACATCGGAGGACGATCACTATAAAAGTCGAGGATCTTCACTGGTCAGTACACAACACCATTGACAGTAAACTGCTTGACTGTAATCGTTCCTCTTCCTATTAACGCCTTGTGACGTGATACTGTTGTCTTATACACTATGGACCAATCTAGACAGTTTATGAGTTTATTGGTTGCTCACTTTCTAATATATATACACCTGGAAATTAATTAAGCGACACCAAAATCAATGTGACATAAAAAATGTTTTACCGGAGAAATTCAAATGATCATTCTCGCATATAAAATATGACCCTTTCTGAATACCATAATGTGAAGGTGAAGGAGTTTTACTGATTTGGTGTTGCACAGAATGCACGTGAATCATGCAATCCTCATCCAGGTGAAAATCTAGTTTTTCTGATTGAACTTGAGAGTGTCACCATCCTGTCATAGAGTGTCAGAATATTGTTTAAAATCATTATGGCTCGTCGTAGGGTGTCAGACAACTTGAGATGGCAAATTATTGGTATGAGGAACGCTGGGTTAAGTTGCAGAGAAATCGGACGTCAAATCAATCGACACCATTCAGTTGTTGCACGATTAGTGCAGAAACATGGAGTAACAAATGACGTTAGAGACAGGCCACGTCCTGGACGACCACGCAAAACCAGTAGACGTGAAGATGCAGCGTTGTTGCGTCTTGTAAGGCGACATCCCTTCGTGAACAGCACTGTCCTTAAAACAGAGTGGTTACGGGGTAGGGCGATATCCACTAGAACCATCAGGAACCGGCTAAAGGCGGCAGGATACAGGGCTAGAAGACCTATCAGACGTCCCACGTTGACTAGGAACCATCGTGCAGCTCGTTTACAATGGTCGATACAACGTCAACGCTGGAATCTTGCGTCCTGGAGAAAAGTCCATTTCTCTGATGAGAGCAGGTTCTTATTGCACGTTGTTGACGGCCGCTTAAGGGTCTGGAGACGTTCAAACATGGCAATGGCAGAACGACACATTGCCGAGACCATTCCATACGGTGGAGGGTCCGTCATGGTGTGGGGTTGCGTCTCCCACGACTGCAAACTTGATCTGGTCACAGTGCAGGGGAATTTAAACGCACTTTGATATCAACGTGAGATCTTACAAACAAGTGTTGTTCCACATTTTGACAATCACGTGTTGGCAGACCGTCCAATTTTCATGGATGACAACGCCAGGCCCCACAGAGCACATGCCGTCGTCGATTTTTTACGTCAAAACGCTGTGGAGACAATCCCGTGGCCAGCCAGAAGTCCTGATCTCAATCCGATTGAGCATATTTGGGATATGCTAGGCCGACGAGTTCGACAACGAGACCCCCCTGTACAAACGGTACGTGAACTGGAACTTGCACTGCATCAGGAATGGGCCAGACTCCCTCAACGTCAGATTCAAAGACTGATACAGGGAATGAGGAGACGACTTGAAGCAGTCGTCCGTGTCCGCGGTGGTTACACAAAATATTGACAATAACTATGCTTTCTGACTCTTAAGACACAATTCAAGGATTGCAACATGGCGTTTGCATCCAGAACCATGCCAAATTCCATGCATGACAATAGTAAATTTCAACATGTTTCTGAGTTATATATATATAGTTATATATATATGTATATATATAAAGAAAGTGATGAGAATACCGGGTGTACAGATGTAGATATATAAGAAGTAGTTTCCGAAATAATAACACAACACGGATTTTCTCCTACATGTTTCAATCGTGTATCTTCAGGGAGAAGTGATTTCAGTTAAACAGACTGTTATGAGGTCACATTTGTCTTGACGTCTCAATACAACTGTATACAAATGTTGTGATGCGGCGTTGCCATGACGTCACATTG
The DNA here is from genome assembly GCF_037392515.1 of Haliotis asinina. NCBI lineage: Eukaryota > Metazoa > Mollusca > Gastropoda > Lepetellida > Haliotidae > Haliotis > Haliotis asinina. The sequence goes on from NC_090290.1 coordinate 321,407, forward strand.
ACAGTAATACAATAGAAACATAAGAAAAAGAAGTATAATTCCAATACATTGAGTTACTGATTTAACGATGGACACAATTCTTTTATGAAAAAGTTTTCTTTAACTTTACGCAGCATGGCATCAGCAGTATTCATCTTGTAAAAAGGGAATATTTTAAATTTCCTTTCCTGCTGCGCATTTGTCGATGTGAGCGCTCAAGGGGATGCACCTGGATTTGGAGTCCTTAATCTGCTGTTTATGGACGCGCATTCTGTCCCTTAAGCACTCCGTTTGTGCAATGTATTCTTCATGACACCCTTGGCATATAATAACATAAATAATATGTTTTGCGGAGCCGTCCATGTTAGAGCGTACATGAAACATTTGTTTCCTGTTTAAGAATTTAATACATGAGCTTTCAAGTATGTACTCACAAGTTCCACAATTTCCCCGTTTACATTTTGGGACACTGGATTCTGTATGTTTAATACATGAGTCGAATTTGACACGTGTCAATATGTGCTTACGGCTTTGGCGTTTATTTTTTATCATAGTTACATTTGCCATAATTCGATTCATTTTGATATCAGCATTTAAGACTGGAACATTTTGTCTTATGATATGGAAAAGTTCCGGATTCCTGGGGTTGTGTGTTGACACACAGGACAGATTGACAGCGTTATTTATTTGTTTATCACGAACTTTCAACAGTGTCTTTCTGTCTATGTTCATTGCTTTCTTTATTCCATCTTCCACAAGTAGAACTGGGTACCAACAGGACTGTAGGTGTGATTTTAAGTCTTCAAGTCGTATATTCCTTATCGGTATTTGAGACACAATCATGCAGATACGTCTTGCTAAATTATATGCTTCTCTTTATATGATTAGGATGGCAAGATGAAAAATGTAGATATAGTTTAGTGTCTCTAGGTTTATAATATGTATTTGTTTCTATGTAACGTCCACATAGTTTTACCATGGTGTCCAAAAATGGAATTTGAGAGGAATTTGAGTCCATGGTAAAATGTAAATGTTTGTTCAAGTTATTTAGGATGTTATGAAACAAAGTTAACTTTTCATCTCCAAAGGGCCACAACATGAAGCAGTCGTCAAGGAAACGTCGCCAATTTGTTCTGAAGTATTCAGCGACTTCAGGTCCTAACTGTTCCAAATGTCCTAAAACTAACGTAACACACGTGGGTGCCATTTTAGTTCCCATTGCTGTACCCTTTATTTGCCTATACTGTTCTCCATCAAAATTAAATGTATTATTATTCAATATCAATTTAACTTTAATTCAATTTCACTTACATGTCGCAATATTCCCCCTCTTTAGACATGAAAGTGTGCTTAACTCTACCTACCGCCATACCCCGTGTCTATCTAACTCCCCTTTAGTAATACAAATGCTGGCGTGATATATTTAACTTGTTTGTAAACACTTCAACCATCAAATACTGACGTGATATATTTAACTTGTTTGTAAACACTTCAACCATCAAATACTGACGTGATATATTTAACTTGTTTGTATACATTTCATGTATTCATATTATTGTCAGTCCTTGCCATGTGTTTCTGTTTTATATATTCCATGCATTGATATTATTGTCAATCCAGATGCCATGTATGTCTGTTTATCAATTGTATCCAATTCAGTAACACACAACACCACTGACAGTAAACTGCTTGACAGTAATCTGCTTGACAGTAATCGTACCTCTTCCTATAATATATACATATGGAAATTAATTAAGCAACACCAAATTCAAAGACACATAAAAACTTAACAAAGTATAACGAAGTAATTTTGATGATTGATTATTCAATTTTGATGTATTGACATACAGCATGAGCTTTTCATGGGTTGATATGACGCGCGTGAAGCTTGCACAGCGCACGTGCATTGCTTTAACCTCAACTTTCGAAAAATGCACTTTTTCCCTGGGGTGTTTACAAGCGCAGGTTGTCGATTGCATTCGGTTTTTCATTCATTTCAATGTCATGGCACGTAGGAAATTATCAGAGGCCACTCGTTGGCAAATAATCGGCATGAGGAATGCTGGTATGTCTCTAAGACAAATCGGGACTCAAATCGGACGACATCATTCCATAATTTCAAAACTTTTGAAAAAATACCGGGCCACTAATGAAGTTAAAGACCTGCCTAGACCAGGAAGACCCAGGAAGACCACAGTCCGGGAGGACAGAGCTTTACTGAGACTTGTACGGCGCAGGTCCTTCCACTCGAGCTCTCGGTTGAGACAGGAGTGGCTTCCAGGGAGACCCATCTCGAACAGGACTGTTCGGAATCGTCTGAAAGCTGCAGGATACCGGGCAAGGAGGCCAATCAAGCGACCCAGACTGTCTCCAGCCCATAAGGCAGCCCGACTGGCCTGGTGTAATGACCGTTTGCACTGGAACATTGCCTCTTGGAGGAAGGTCCATTTCTCAGATGAGAGCCGGTTCTTGCTGCACATGGTGGACGGTCGTACTCGGGTCTGGAGGCAGAGGAACACAGCAATGGCTCCACGGAACATCCAGGAGACTGTGGCCTTTGGGGGAGGTTCCGTTATGGTATGGGGGTGCATTTCCATGAACTGCAAGTTGGATATCATTACCATCCGTGGCAACCTTAACGGTGTTCGTTACCAACAGGAGGTTCTTGACAGGGCTGTGGTACCTCATTTTGAGAACCATCCTCTGGCAACGAGACCCATATTTATGGACGACAATGCTAGACCTCACAGGGCGCATGCTGTAAATGATTTTTTGCGGCAAAATGCAATTGACAGAATTCCATGGCCTGCCATGAGCCCTGACCTCAACCCCATTGAACATTTGTGGGACTTTATTGGCCGTCGTGTGAGGCAGAGAGACCCACCAGTCCATAATCTCAACGAATTGACGGCTGCCCTGCATGAGGAGTGGAACAGGATCCCCCAGAATCAGATCCGGAGACTCATCCAAGGAATGAGGAGGCGTCTGGAATCGGTGGTGCGTGCGCAGGGAGGACACACTAGATATTGATGAAAGTCGGTGTGCAGACTCTCAGATGACTGTTCTTTCTTTCCATGTGACATTTGTGTTAATACACCTGACAACAACGTCTGTGGATGAATAGTAAATTGTGTCCATTTTTTCATGAATTTAAGACAGTTTTAAGAATTTGGATTTCGTTGCAATAAAGCAAAGTCTTGATACTTTTTCCCTTTAAGTTGTTTGTCAGAGATCGTCTGTTGAATAAAAAAGTGTCAAACTATATCAACCCGGCATATTTTGATTGTCAGAACACTTCAAAGTTGCTCCAATAGAAAAAATTGGGGTGTTGCTTGATTAATTTCCAGGTGTATATATAAGTGTGTCTCTGAGTCTTGTACGACCCACATTCAACGGCGAAGGTTTAGGTATAATCAAGTTCCCAAACTGGGGCCAAAAGCTTGATTATAGTATCTCACATGTAAACTGACACAACTCGCTATATAATTAACCTAGTTTTGCACTTCTCATTTACACAAAGGCTTAGGTTTTCAATTGTGAAAATGTTTTGCCAATACTGTTCAAGTCTGTGGTTGAATAAGCATGTCTTCATACCGCCGGACGGATAGACGGAGATTCTTGGTGTAACTATACACTCCCTAACAATATGTAGCCAAGTAAAAATTATGGGATTTCCAAAAACAAAACAAATGCGTTTAACATATATCAATATCCGCTGAGAAAGCTAATATTCCGAGAGCAGAGCCTCACTTTTGACAACAATGAAACTATCAATGGTCACTCGTCTCGCCAATGCATCATCTAATATGAATTCAGAGAGCCTACCGTGACAGGCGACACGCTGGAAAGAGGACCTGGTGTGACAAAACAGTTAACACCACCATTACGTGACAACGTTAATGTTGTTGAGGACAATCTGAGGACAATCTGAAGACACCAGGACACCACAGCAAAGTAAGGTCAAGGATACACTGCGCCAAACGTCCTGGCGCTACCAGCTGGATGTGATCATGTTCTACCGTTACCAGCAGAATGTGATCATGTTCTACCGTTACCATGTGGATGTCATCCCGTTGTACCGTTCGTTACAAGCTGTATGTCATCCTGTTCTAGCATTACCAGCTGGATGTCACCCTGTTCTAGCATTACAAGCTAGATGTCACCCTGTTCTAGCATTTACCAACTGGGTGTCATCCTTTTGTACCGTTGATCATGTTGTAAAGTTACTAGCTGGATGTGATTCTGTTGTACCGTTATCAGTTTGATTAGATCCTGTTCTAGCATTACCGGCTGGATGTCATCCTGTCCTAGCATTTCCAGTTGGATTTGATCCTGTACTATTGCTTGGCAAGTATTAGATGAACAAATGACCCCAATTTGCACATATAAGGGAACCTCATCCAGAACATTCCATTGGAAACGAGGGAAGCAGGTTGTCGTCTAAAACTTCCTTGTGCGAATCGTGTCGTGATGGTGTCTTGCTGAACCAAATCGCTCTACGAGACACGTGTTTAACAGTTGCGGTATTGATTTCATGCCGTAGTCAGCATGTACTGCACGTGCTTAATCGCCAATCTACCTGTGGCAAACCAAGTGTATTCGTCCAGATTGCTTGTCCCGCCTGCTTGTCACAAACGCGTTCACTGCGCGGGCTCATCTAATACTTGTCAAGCAGTAGTGCTTACCGCCTGTACATGACCCTGTTCTAGGTTACCAGCTACATTTGGTCCTGTTCTAGCGTTACCAGCTAGATTTGATCTTGTTCTTGGTTCACGGCTATATGTGATCCTGTTTAAGGTTACCAGCTAGATTTGATCTTGTTCTACGTTACCAGCTGTATTTGATCCTGTTCTAGGTTATCAGCTAGATTTGATCCTGTTCTAGCGTTATCAGCTAGAGTTGATACTGTTCTAGGTTACCAACTGCATTTGGCCCTATTCTAGGTTTCCAGCTAGGTTTGATCCTGTTCCAGGTTACCAACTAGATTTGATCCTGTTTTAGGTTACCATCTGCATTTGATCCTGTTCTGTGTTTCAGGCCAGATTTGATCCTGTTCTAGCGTTACCAGCTAGATTTGATCCTGTTCTAGCGTGGCCAGCTAGACTTGATCCTGTTCTAGGTTATCAGCTAGGTTTAATCCTGTTCTAGCATTACCAGCTGTATTTGATCCTGTTCGACCGCCTGAAATGGCGCTACGTACAGCAACCACTAAATATTTCCATGCAGCCTCTCGTATGACCATCACAAATTGTGCGATATACAACAACACTGCTACACATTCTCATCCACACTCTTACACGACCGGCAGAGTTGGAACTGTATACAGGAAATACCGCTAAACATTGTTATGCAGACTCTTCCACCACCATCAGAGTTGGAACTGTATACAGGAAATACCGCTAAACATTGTTATGCAGACTCTTCCACTACCACCAGAGTTGGAACTGTATACAGGAAATACCGCTAAACATTGTTATGCAGACTCTTTCACTACCACCAGAGTTGGAACTGTATACAGGAAATACCGCTAAACATTGTTATGCAGACTCTTCCACTACCATCAGAGTTGGAACTGTATACAGGAAATACCGCTAAACATTGTTATGCAGACTCTTCCACTACCATCAGAGTTGGAACTGTATACAGGAAATACCGCTAAACATTGTTATGCAGACTCTTCCACTACCACCAGAGTTGGAACTGTATCCAGGAAATACCGCTAAACATTGTTATGCAGACTCTTTCACTACCACCAGAGTTGGAACTGTATACAGGAAATACCGCTAAACATTGTTATGCAGACTCTTCCACTACCATCAGAGTTGGAACTGTATACAGGAAATACCGCTAAACATTGTTATGCAGACTCTTCCACTACCACCAGAGTTGGAACTGTATACAGGAAATACCGCTAAACATTGTTATGCAGACTCTTCCACTACCATCAGAGTTGGAACTGTATACAGGAAATACCGCTAAACATTGTTATGCAGACTCTTCCACTACCATCAGAGTTGGAACTGTATACAGGAAATGCCGCTAAACATTGTTATGCAGACTCTTCCACTACCACCAGAGTTGGAACTGTATCCAGGAAATACCGCTAAACATTGTTATGCAGACTCTTCCACTACCACCAGAGTTGGAACTGTATACAGGAAATACCGCTAAACATTGTTATGCAGACTCTTCCACTACCATCAGAGTTGGAACTGTATACAGGAAATACCGCTAAACATTGTTATGCAGACTCTTCCACTACCATCAGAGTTGGAACTGTATACAGGAAATGCCGCTAAACATTGTTATGCAGACTCTTCCACTACCATCAGAGTTGGAACTGTATACAGGAAATGCCGCTAAACATTGTTATGCAGACTCTTCCACTACCATCAGAGTTGGAACTGTATACAGGAAATGCCGCTAAACATTGTTATGCAGACTCTTCCACTACCATCAGAGTTGGAACTGTATACAGGAAATGCCGCTAAACATTGTTATGCAGACTCTTCCACTACCATCAGAGTTGGAACTGTATACAGGAAATGCCGCTAAACATTGTTATGCAGACTCTTCCACTACCATCAGAGTTGGAACTGTATACAGGAAATGCCGCTAAACATTGTTATGCAGACTCTTCCACTACCATCAGAGTTGGAACTGTATACAGGAAATGCCGCTAAACATTGTTATGCAGACTCTTCCACTACCATCAGAGTTGGAACTGTATACAGGAAATGCCGCTAAACATTGTTATGCAGACTCTTCCACTACCATCAGAGTTGGAACTGTATACAGGAAATGCCGCTAAACATTGTTATGCAGACTCTTCCACTACCATCAGAGTTGGAACTGTATACAGGAAATGCCGCTAAACATTGTTATGCAGACTCTTCCACTACCATCAGAGTTGGAACTGTATACAGGAAATACCGCTAAACATTGTTATGCAGACTCTTCCACTACCATCAGAGTTGGAACTGTATACAGGAAATACCGCTAAACATTGTTATGCAGACTCTTCCACTACCATCAGAGTTGGAACTGTATACAGGAAATACCGCTAAACATTGTTATGCAGACTCTTCCACTACCATCAGAGTTGGAACTGTATACAGGAAATACCGCTAAACATTGTTATGCAGACTCTTCCACTACCACCAGCGTTGGAACTGTATACAGGAAATACCGCTAAACATTGTTATGCAGACTCTTCCACTACCATCAGAGTTGGAACTGTATACAGGAAATACCGCTAAACATTGTTATGCAGACTCTTCCACTACCATCAGAGTTGGAACTGTATACAGGAAATACCGCTAAACATTGTTATGCAGACTCTTCCACTACCACCAGAGTTGGAACTGTATACAGGAAATACCGCTAAACATTGTTATGCAGACTCTTCCACTACCATCAGAGTTGGAACTGTATACAGGAAATACCGCTAAACATTGTTATGCAGACTCTTCCACTACCACCAGAGTTGGAACTGTATACAGGAAATACCGCTAAACATTGTTATGCAGACTCTTCCACTACCATCAGAGTTGGAACTGTATACAGGAAATACCGCTAAACATTGTTATGCAGACTCTTCCACTACCATCAGAGTTGGAACTGTATACAGGAAATGCCGCTAAACATTGTTATGCAGACTCTTCCACTACCATCAGAGTTGGAACTGTATACAGGAAATGCCGCTAAACATTGTTATGCAGACTCTTCCACTACCACCAGAGTTGGAACTGTATACAGGAAATACCGCTAAACATTGTTATGCAGACTCTTCCACTACCACCAGAGTTGGAACTGTATACAGGAAATACCGCTAAACATTGTTATGCAGACTCTTCCACTACCATCAGAGTTGGAACTGTATACAGGAAATACCGCTAAACATTGTTATGCAGACTCTTCCACTACCATCAGAGTTGGAACTGTATACAGGAAATACCGCTAAACATTGTTATGCAGACTCTTCCACTACCATCAGAGTTGGAACTGTATACAGGAAATGCCGCTAAACATTGTTATGCAGACTCTTCCACTACCATCAGAGTTGGAACTGTATACAGGAAATGCCGCTAAACATTGTTATGCAGACTCTTCCACTACCATCAGAGTTGGAACTGTATACAGGAAATGCCGCTAAACATTGTTATGCAGACTCTTCCACTACCATCAGAGTTGGAACTGTATACAGGAAATGCCGCTAAACATTGTTATGCAGACTCTTCCACTACCATCAGAGTTGGAACTGTATATAGGAAATGCCGCTAAACATTGTTATGCAGACTCTTCCCCTACCATCAGAGTTGGAACTGTATACAGGAAATACCGCTAAACATTGTTATGCAGACTCTTCCACTACCATCAGAGTTGGAACTGTATACAGGAAATACCGCTAAACATTGTTTTGCAGACTCTTCCACTACCATCAGAGTTGGAACTGTATACAGGAAATACCGCTAAACATTGTTATGCAGACTCTTCCACTACCATCAGAGTTGGAACTGTATACAGGAAATGCCGCTAAACATTGTTATGCAGACTCTTCCACTACCACCAGAGTTGGAACTGTATACAGGAAATGCCGCTAAACATTGTTATGCAGACTCTTCCACTACCATCAGAGTTGGAACTGTATACAGGAAATACCGCTAAACATTGTTATGCAGACTCTTCCACTACCATCAGAGTTGGAACTGTATACAGGAAATACCGCTAAACATTGTTATGCAGACTCTTCCACTACCACCAGAGTTGGAACTGTATACAGGAAATACCGCTAAACATTGTTATGCAGACTCTTCCACTACCATCAGAGTTGGAACTGTATACAGGAAATACCGCTAAACATTGTTATGCAGACTCTTCCACTACCATCAGAGTTGGAACTGTATACAGGAAATACCGCTAAACATTGTTATGCAGACTCTTCCACTACCATCAGAGTTGGAACTGTATACAGGAAATACCGCTAAACATTGTTATGCAGACTCTTCCACTACCACCAGAGTTGGAACTGTATACAGGAAATACCGCTAAACATTGTTATGCAGACTCTTCCACTACCACCAGAGTTGGAACTGTATACAGGAAATACCGCTAAACATTGTTATGCAGACTCTTCCACTACCACCAGAGTTGGAACTGTATACAGGAAATACCGCTAAACATTGTTATGCAGACTCTTCCACTGCCATCAGAGTTGGAACTGTATACAGGAAATACCGCTAAACATTGTTATGCAGACTCTTCCACTACCACCAGAGTTGGAACTGTATACAGGAAATACCGCTAAACATTGTTATGCAGACTCTTCCACTACCATCAGAGTTGGAACTGTATACAGGAAATACCGCTAAACATTGTTATGCAGACTCTTCCACTACCACCAGAGTTGGAACTGTATACAGGAAATACCGCTAAACATTGTTATGCAGACTCTTCCACTACCATCAGAGTTGGAACTGTATACAGGAAATACCGCTAAACATTGTTATGCAGACTCTTCCACTACCACCAGAGTTGGAACTGTATACAGGAAATACCGCTAAACATTGTTATGCAGACTCTTCCACTACCATCAGAGTTGGAACTGTATACAGGAAATACCGCTAAACATTGTTATGCAGACTCTTCCACTACCACCAGAGTTGGAACTGTATACAGGAAATACCGCTAAACATTGTTATGCAGACTCTTCCACTACCATCAGAGTTGGAACTGTATACAGGAAATACCGCTAAACATTGTTATGCAGACTCTTCCACTACCACCAGAGTTGGAACTGTATACAGGAAATACCGCTAAACATTGTTATGCAGACTCTTCCACTACCACCAGAGTTGGAACTGTATACAGGAAATACCGCTAAACATTGTTATGCAGACTCTTCCACTACCACCAGAGTTGGAACTGTATACAGGAAATACCGCTAAACATTGTTATGCAGACTCTTCCACTACCACCAGAGTTGGAACTGTATACAGGAAATACCGCTAAACATTGTTATGCAGACTCTTCCACTACCACCAGAGTTGAAACTGTATACAGGAAATACCGCTAAACATTGTTATGCAGACTCTTCCACTACCATCAGAGTTGGAACTGTATACAGGAAATACCGCTAAACATTGTTATGCAGACTCTTCCACTACCACCAGAGTTGGAACTGTATACAGGAAATACCGCTAAACATTGTTATGCAGACTCTTCCACTACCACCAGAGTTAACGCTGTGAATCATCATCAGCATGCAGTCCAAATCCTGTCTCAGAATTAGATCCTAATTACGAGGCGGTAACTGAATTGGGTATATCCTTGGACGCCGGCCGGAGCCAAACAATTTGGTCAGTTTCCTAGTTATTCTACTCTTCTTTTCAATTCTATTCTTCTTCTTAGAGGCAACAACCAAATACGGACGCCCGCCGCAGCAAGCCAAGTGGGGCTGCCCAAAGTTTGGCAACGTCTAGGCGTGAGTTAGTGAGTGAGTGTTGTTTTACGGAGCCCTTTGGTAATATTGCAGCAATATGACGGCGGGGAACACCTGAAATGGACTTTACTGGATCGACGTGGGGAATCACACCCTTATCTGATCTTTCATAAACGAATTCATGAATCACTTAGCTAACTCATCGTCCTACCTTGAAGCATAGACAATTTTTCCTTGAGGTCCAGGATTCGATTTGAAAACACGCCACTGTTACAATCTGCAAAGTGAACTGTTTCGCACTTTTCCCACCCATTAAATGGGAACATTAGGAAACGTACCCATCCAGATATTCGAGTGAAGACTTTATTTAATGATTCATAAACACTAATAACTTGTTTCTCTGGATTTCAAACAACATCATACAGCTGTAATACTGAAACAAACTGATATCGGCTCATGATATAGTCACAGTTGTACAGTCAACAGAGATTTCTTTTAATGTGAAAAGGGTTTTGTCGCTTCTATTTATTCATCTTAATTGTATCTATGATATGATATGATATGATATGGGATATTGTCATCTACAGTTCAGAATCGAACTGATTGTACGATGTCATATAGAGTTACGGACATGCATCATACATGGTCATATAACGTTACGGACATGCATCATACATGGCCATATAGAGTTACGGACATGCATCATACATGGTCATATAGAGTGACGGACATGCATCGTACATGGTGATATAGAGTGACCTACATTCATCATACATGGTCATATAGAGTTACGGACATGCATCATACATGGTCATATAGAGTGACGGACATGCATCGTACATGGTGATATAGAGGTATGGACATGCTTCATAAATGGTCATATAGCGTTACGGACATGCATCATACATGGTCATATAGCGTTACGGACATGCACCCTACATGGTCATATAGCGTTACGGACATGCATCATACATGGCCATATAGAGTTACGGACATGCATCGTACATGGTCATATAGAGTTACGGACATGCGTCATGCATGGCCATATAGAGTTACGGACATGAATCATACATGTTTATAGCCAAACAAACACCGATAACAACAAACCCAAACCCTTGATCCATAAGAATGAAAAGTGAATTTTGTAAGACACAAGAAGACATACAGTTGCACTTGATATCAAGCAAAGGAGTATCAGTTGCCCCGCACCAGCCTGTAGTAAATGGCCAATCTGCCCCTATAAATACCATACGAAATACAGTGCAAGACCACAGCCCAGAAGCTTGTGACAAAGATCACTCCAAACGGCAATGTGGGGTGGTTCCAGTCTAATACTGCCTTATAGATCACATGTTTGTGGTCTGCCATCCAATACACAATACTGAAGAGGTAATACAGAAGCCCGAACACTACAGGAAAGGGAAAATGAAGTAGACGTACTGGGATTGCAGAAACCATTTGATCAATAAGGACGACAACTGAATTCAGAGCATGCACGAACAACTCTCGAGGTTGGATCGCTGTCTTCTCCGTGGCAATAAAAAGGTAAAACCCGCATGTAACTGCTGGGCATGCTGTGTTAACAACAGTGTACATAATCCACAGAAATATCAGATGCAGCGGTAGCTCGTTCTCTTGTTGGTTTCGAACAATTAGCTCAGTCCCTTCTGCCGGGTGTGAGTTCTCCTTTGGTGCCTGGAAGGGACGATGATGTTCCTCATGAGATGGTCTGCTGAGGAAGTTGTGGCATGTGCTAGCCCAGACGTGGTGCACCACAACGACGGCGTGGGCGACATGGTACGTCGTGAGAAGTGTGTACGTCCAGTATGTGCTGAAGGCTGGCCAGGGAATGGGCGAATGGTACGTCAGGGTGTTGTACCATAACGTAGTTGTCAGATAGGAAGTAATCAGAATCCTGTAGATTACTATAACTATTGGAGGTACACGCCACTGAAATGAGAAACATTCAAGGAAATGACTTGATAGCTGGGACTGGATTGTTTCAAATGCACAAGCAGGTGCTTGTTCGTGTGTGTTAGGTAATGCATACCTTAAAGTTAAACGTTATTGTGAGAAAATTGGCAAATACCTAAATTGTTGTAATAAGTTTGCAGCACAGATGGATTCATTAGTGCATGACCCGATAGATCTGGTTTTCAATTTGGCATTGATTTCTTCATTACAAGGTATTTTCATTTGTCGCCTTTATTTGCACGAATGGTTCTGTACACACCTGCCAGATGTAGAACCTTTCACGGGAAACTCCACTGAAACCAAAGTTCCTCCACTGACACTCTCTCTTCCTGTCACTCATGCTTCCATCCAATCTGGAGGAACATCATGCATTAGTGTCATAACGGGTTAGGTTAGAATTTCTTCTGGAGGAACATCATAGACTAGTGTCATGACGGGTTAGGGTTAGACTTGTTCTGGAGGAACATCATACATTAGTGTCGTGGCGGATTAGGGATGGACTTTGTTCTGGAGGAACATCATGCATTAGTGTCACAGTGGGTGAGGGATGGACTTTGTTCTGGAGGAACATCATGCATTAGTGTAACAGTGGGTTAGGGATGGAATTTGTGCTCGAAGAATATCATGCATGAGTGCAATAACGAGAATGCCATTGACACTGATAGGGAATGTTGTTTCACGCTGATTTTGACGATATTGCAACAACACGAAAACTACTGACATCAGACACTGGCATGACACATTTTACAGAACGTTCTCGCCATATCAAGGCTAAGATACTTCGACATCAACACCTTGGTGTTTACCGTTTCTATGGAACTAAGAAGACCCATCTTTGAAATACTGATCAAGCAGCGCCAATGTTTATGTTATCTACTCATAGCATGTTTGCAGGAAGGAGTCGAAACACAGGTGCTTAACATGATTCCACATACACACATGGGATACATAGATTCTGTTGTGTGCTGCGTTATGTGTTAGCGTTAAATAAAAAGAAGCGTCTTACAAAATTCTTACATTCGTTCAACCCTCGTGTGACTGAATATTTTTTTACGTCGATTCTCGACAGACTCGCTGCAATGAAAAACGAAAGTACTTCACACAGTGTACCCATGTCGGTCACCAAAATACATATTCTTGAAAAATGAGTGAGTGAGTGAGTTAATATTTTACGTCACATCGGCAATATCTCAGCCATATCGTGACGAGAACAACTAATATCAAAATCAATTATATGTCTACTATAAAACCTGTCAACGAAGGACAGTAAAACAACTAGAATATCACAAATGGAATTAAAACTAGCATGGAAAGTTAAAAACAACATCACCGTTTGGACAATACACTATAAAATCAGGCTATAGATCGCCAACAACCGAAGGTAGATCACCACACTAGGGACCATGGGGACTTACAGTACCTTTGCTACCTACATGGACCCTAGTTGGATTTACACCATCCCTTCAGCTGCTGGCGAGTGTACAATATGCTAGCCAAAATTAAAACAACAGGAATACTACGATTAAAAACCCTGGTAGAATTAAATGTACTATCAATGTTTTTGGACTTACGTACCCTCTCAGGAGGACAATAATTTTACAATACTTCAACCCCCTTTGAGGGTACAGCCACTAACAATTCTAGTTACGAATCCAAACTACCAGTTATTAAAATACATCTTTTTACAGAAACATATTGCTCAAAATTCAATAAAAAAATCAATTTCTTTTAAAAAACCAAGAATTAAATGAAAACTAACGCTGCTAAAAGATCCTTAATTGTTTTAACTGTAAAATACATATCCCTTGTGATGGACAATTCAACACAGTCAAGCAGGATATGCTTGACTGTGACTCTCTCATCACAAGGGATACAAAATGGAGGATCCTCACCTTTCAACAGGTACGCATGAGTATATCTAGTGTGGCCAATACGACATCATCGTAGAATAACCTCTTCAAATCTCGACTGACAACCCAAGTGGGTATAACCAATGTAAGGTTTTATCTCATGTAATTTATTTATACCTATTTCGGTGTCCCACTTCTTCTGCATCAGGTCACGGATATAACACCTAATGGTGGCTTTGTAATCACTGTAAGGAATAGGCAGTGGTGTCACAGATTTGTTGAGGGCTGCTTTAGCCACAAGGTAAGTCAATGTGTTACCAGAGATCCCTGCATGGCTGGGTAACCAACAGAAGACGATGTCGTATTGGCCAGTAGCAAGATCATTATACAATTCAATAATTTCAATTAAAAGTGGATGTTTACAAGAAATATTTTTAACAGCCTGAAGGCAAGAAAGAGAGTCGGAATATATTATATACTGTTTACGTTTCGGGTGTCTTTGAATATATTTAAGGGCTGTTAATAAGGCGTTAGCTTCAGCTGTAAAAATAGAACTATTGTCTGGTAATCTAGAAGATATTGTTCTGGATCCAATGACAGTAGCACAAGCAACTGCGCCACCGTCCGTGGATCCATCTGTAAATAAGGATTTATAATTGTTATATATGTTTCAATTGATTATATTCTTGTTTATACTGTAATTCACTGGTGTCTGATTTTTTAAATGTAGTTAATGTTAGGTCAACTTGTGGCCTAACCAACTGCCAAGGAGGAGAAGAAAGAAGACCGGAGGGAGCTATATTTTCCAGCTCAATGCTAGAAGCAGCAAGAAATGGCTTAATTCTGAGCCCAAGAGGCGGAAGAAGGGAAGACATTTTGTTATACAAATCCTCATAGAGAGGATTAAAGACACAATTAAATGCGGGATTAGACTCATTAGATGCTAATTTTGTAATGTATTGTAAAGATAGTTTGATGCGACGTAAGTTGAGAGGAGGCTCATCAGCTTCGACGTATTGACTGTCAATAGGAGAGGTTCTAAAAGAACCAAGACAAAGTCTTAGGCCTTGGTGGTGAACAGGATCAAGTACTTTTAGGCTGCTTTGACAAGCTCCACCATATACGATGGAGCCGTAATTATAATCAAGTTTAGATCGCACCAGTGATCTATATAAGTGAAGGAGGGTAGTTTGATCCCCTCCCCATTTTGAATTTGAAACAACCTTTAATAAATCGAGTGCCTTCAGGCATTTGGCTTTAAGGGATTTAATATGGGGCAAAAAGGTCAAATGTGAGTCGAAAATAAGTCCCAAGAACTTGGCCTCCTTGACCACTTTGATTGGAGTACCACTGAGATATAGTTCTGGGTCTTTATGGGGTTTGTATTTACGACAGAAGTGTATACAATTGGTTTTTGATTTAGAAAATTTGAAGCCGTTTTCAAGACACCATTTATCTATTTTGTTTAAACACAGCTGCAGTTGCCGTTCAATAGTATGCATATTTTTACCACGACAAGAAATATTAAAATCATCCACAAATAAAGATCCATCTATCAAATCGTTTAAAACTTTAGATAGACTGTTGATCTTGATGCTAAAAAGAGTGACTGACAAAATACTGCCTTGTGGAACACCCTGATCCTGATTGTAATGATCAGACAGGGTAGAACCCACACGGACTTGAAATTGCCTGTTATTTAAAAAGTTGGCTATGAATTCAGGCAAACGACCTCGCAAACCGAAATCATGTAAATCTCTTAAAATGCCATATTTCCATTTTGTGTCGTATGCTTTCTTAAGATAAAAAAAGATAGACACAGCATGTTGTTTATTAATTAGTGCATTCTTAACAAATGATTCTAAACGCACTAAGTGATCGACTGTACTTCTGTTTTTACGGAAACCACATTGTATATCTGTGATAAGGTTAATAGTTTCCAAGTACCAAACAAGTCGATTATTTATCATGCGTTCCATGGTCTTGCAAACGCAGCTAGTTCGTGAAATAGGTCGATAAGTGGATGGATCCGTATGATCATGTCCAGGTTTAGGTATTGGTATTACTATGGCATCACGCCATGAGGGAGGAAAGTTACCCGATGTCCAAATATCATCAAAAATATTGAGAAGAGTTTCTAAACAGGATTCTGGTAAGTGCTTGAGGAGTTGATAATGTATGTTATCAGCTCCTGTAGCAGTGTCATGAGCTTGATCAAGCTGCAAGAGCAGTATGGAGTTCATGAATAGAAAAAGTTTCATTATAATCTTCCCCATTATCTGAGTTGAAATTAATAGTTTTTGTTGTTTTTGATAGTGCTGGAATTTAGGTACATAATTAGAAGAGGAAGAGTGTGTATCGAGGGTTTCGCCCAGTTTATTTGCGATATCTGTTTTATCAGTAAGTAACTGATCTCCATGTTTAAGATGATGGACAGTAGATTTAGTACCTTTACCTTTAATTTTTTGGACCATGTTCCATACCTTGGACATGGGTGTCCGAGAATTTATTTTGGATACATAATTTTGCCAAGATTGGCGTTTGTTCTGTTTAAAAGTACGCCGTGCTTTAGCATTTAAAATTTTAAATTTATTTAAATTATGCACCATAGGATGGCGACGGAAATAATGTTCTGCTTTTTCCTGGCCTTCCTAGCTTGTTTGCACTCATCGTTGAACCATGGTTTTCTTATGTGTGGAACTGCAGAGGAATTTGGTATACACTCATCAGCTATGGAATTCAGTTCATCATAAAAGCATTTAATAGCATCGGGAACGTCAATAAAACGTTCAGGTTTAAGTTTTTCAGCATACAGTGTTTCATATAAAGCCCAGTTAGCCTTTTTAAAATTTCGTCTTGATGATGGTGGAACATCGGATGGAGATACAGCTTTTAATACAGTAGGAAAATGGTCACTTCCACAGAGATCATCGTGGACTGACCATTCAAATTCATTTAGTAGTTCTGAATTTGTCAATGACAAGTCAAGAGCAGAATAGGTCCCTGTACCAGGGTGTAAATATGTGCTGGAACCATCATTATAAATACATAAATCATTGTCAGAACAAAAGTCCTCCAACAATTTCCCTTTAGTGTTTGTAGTTACACTACCCCAGAGTGGGTTATGCCCATTTCAATCTCCCATTATAATACAGGGCTTCGGGAGTTGGTCATACAGGGCTTGAAGATCAGTTTTTGGCAAATGTCGAAGACAGTGAAATATAGAGAGAGCATAGCGTAAACGCTACATGTAAAGTAATTCTCACAGCAACAGCCCGCATATTAGTATTTGGTGAAAGAGGGTTTCGAATAACGTTTTGTCTGACTAGAACGGATGACCCGCCAGTGGCTCTATCGCCGGGAGGTGAAAAAGAATGACATGCATTAAAATGAAGAAGGTCAAATGTATCTGTTTGTTTTAAATATGTTTCTTGGAGACATATCGCTGAAGATGTAAAATCTTGGACTAATAGCTGTAATTCATGTAAATTTGTCCTCAATCCTCTACAGTTCCACTGTACAATATTATTGGAATAAACTATCGTTTGGGGGGATTTATTGGGGATCTACCCCGCACTCGTTTGGAGGGTGACAAGCTATGTGCCCTAGAATGAACGTTTTCAGAAACGTCCATATCTTCAAGAGACCCATTCTTATTGTACAACTGAATTTTATTTTGTGATCCTTTAGGAGCTCTGCCACTTTGTTGCTTTGAAGCATCAGGCTTCGGTTTACTTTTCACCGTTTGTTGACTATCAGCTGTCGATTGAGATTTCGAGTGTGACTGAGATGATGATGATTGGTCAGCAGAAGAAGACTTTGATGTACCAGGAAGTAATTCCTCAGTCTGGGATGATATAGCAGGGTACAAAAGCTATGGAGAGTCGCAATTTACCCAGGTCAAGGTAGTTTGGCATCCTGTGGATGATTTTGTTATTTTAGAGGTAGACTCCGATGATGTTTTTGCTACCGTAGCATAACTCTCTGGAAGATCAGACCTCTTTACCAGTTTTTTTTGCCTCAGAAAAGGAGATATTCTGAGTAAACTTTATTCTGTTAATCGCCATTCGACACTGTTTCGAAGAAGATGAGTGATCGCCTGAGCAATTAGTGCATTTTTTTAAAATCACTGTCACAATCTTCTGTTGTGTGTGTCTTCTCACCACAGTGAGCACACACAACAGACAATGTACAGGTAGATACACCGTGTCCGTATTTCTGGCATTTAAAACACCTGAGCGGGTTGGGATGTATGTTTCAACTTGGATGTTACAGTAGCCTGCCTTTACTGACTTAGGAGTGTTTGGAGACGAGAAGGAAAACAGATACGTGTTTGTTTGGATAGTTTCAGTATTTTTCCGGGTTGAAAAACGCTTGACATAAAGCACACCTTGATCTTTCATTTCGCAGGCTATGTCAAGTTCTGACATGTCAGCAAACAGTCGAGCACCATCTCTGACAATACCTTTACTTGTGTTCAGGGTTTTGTGAGCAGAGACCGTGACCGGAATGCCCACGAAAGATTTAATACTCATCAGATTGGTCGCTTGCTGTTTTTTCCCGCACTCAACTAGCAGTGCACCCGAACGTAAGCGTCTAATGTTTTTAACATCCCCAGCAATACCTTGAATACCTTTAGATACTGCAAAAGGGTTCAACTGTAATGGTTGCTTGTCAGGAGTTTCAATAACAAGGAAACGTGGCCAATATTCAATCGATGCAGACGGTCTGTGCTCAGTATCAACAGGATCAATATCAAGTGGACGTTTTGGTTTTTTTGGTGGGATTTCATAAGCCATGGTCAGTGTAATACGGTTCATCATCCGAGCTCCCCACCCCCCACGGAGTATCACAAGGACAATGCTAAAAGCAAGCGGGTCTCCAACTTGCAGCACCAAGGATACCCGGATGATATACTCCAGCAGAAGAATTATAAATAATTAATCTACCAGATTGGCCCATGAGCCACCGCCTTCTGGGCATAAGACTCTAGGCAAAGGTCAGAACGTAAAAAATGCATTTCTGATCAAAATCAGAAAATATCAATTTACAATAAAGCGAAGACCGAAATTAAAATGTCCAAATAAAATTTGTGCAATGGCATATATATATATAGTCCATGCACAGGGCTTGGCATGACCAGCCGATTGGTTGAATCGGGCCAATTCAACCACCCGTCCAGGTGAAGTAAGGGCCGAAGTGGTGTGTTGGGCAAATGAAACGCAGTTAAAAGCCCATCTGCCCTCAACCACCAGGATCCCGTCCTCCACCGACACGGGACGCAACCCACGGCAAACAGGTTACCCAATTTAGTCGCCTCTTACGACAAGCAATGGGGTGCTGTGAACACATTCTATCCCGGGTCCACACGGGATCGTTACCCAGCACCCACCACGAGGAGGTGGCTCTTCATGGGTGAACTTGAAAAATTAAACTGCTCTCTCGTATCCGATGAGCAGCGTTCAAGCACAGGCCTTCGTGTCATTGAGAGGATTAAAGATTTTCTAAAATATGTATAAAAAAATTTGACATGATCCCGAGGGTAGTCAGGAATGGGTAGTCATTTGCACTGACGCGTTAATAAGTACATATTCATTTTAGGAAAGCAACATTTGCATCTGTCATACTGCAATGTTTTGTTTTATAGTTCAACTCACATCAACAGCTGCAAGTTGCAAACCATCCTGAGGATAGATTAGACTGAGTCCATGTCTTGAAAGTATTTGTACGTTTTGTCCAACTACATTCTATTACATTCTACTACAATACAACTCATTCCTATTATCTTATCTCCAGTTCTACTCACCTCAGATGCTGAAATGAAACTGAAGGACTGTGTTTCCACTGAACCACAGTAATTTGATGTCATTTTGTTCAATTATGAGATGTGTCACTTCCAATTACAGCTCTATAAGCACTGCACACGTTTATGTGTATGAACATTGTCAAATATATGAGCCCGTTGCTGATAATATGCATGTAAATTTCTCATTGTATGAAGGCGTTTATTTAAAAACTATAATTAACACCATTGCATATGAATTTATTCAGTGACATATATTCACGTCTGGCAACCAAGACCTGAACATTGTTTGTTCGCCATTTAATTTTCTCTGAAAAGTCACGTGTCGCTGACGAGTGCACGAGTCACAACCTTCAGAGAAGCATCGGAAGTGAGAACTGTTTTGTTGGAAAAGAATTCGCCCAAAAGAGGTGAACATTTTCGCATGGTCTTTGAATACTAGATGTAAATCTTTGAATTATATTTTATCTCATTTCAACAATTGGTGTAAAGTTTAAGTACAAATTAATATTTTACCACTTTTCTGTAATACTTCCGATCTAAGAAAATCCTAGGACCGTGTGTGTACGTCTCCTGATCACGTGACAGGGGATCTGGCGGTATTCTGTCTGTAGAGCCTGAGCTAGTGAATTTCTCCTCAGTGGAAGCGGTAGAATCCCAAGGTCTCACGTCTTCAGCGTCAACCTACTCGCGTCCTGTTGCCAGTTCTGCTGCTGCCACTGACGAACATTCCTGGCCCAAACCAATCTTCGACATCGATATTCCGGCGGTAACCTCATGGCCCTGAACGGTCTAATTCCATGCTGACATAGCCGTCTGGACATTGTTCATCTGCTGACGCCTTGACCAAACGTCCTCACAGCGATGAATAGGTTTCTTAAATGAAGCGGTCGTAAACAAAGGTCCTCCTTGGGGGTAGTCGACCGGTCCTAGGCCTGTCTGCTGTCCTGCCAGTTTATCTGTAACGTATGACCAATGTCCTAGTCGTTCTTTTTCAACAACCCAGGATTCTTACAAGTTGGTCGTGCGTTTGCTGCAGCTGCGACATACCAATCATTCCTTCTCTTTGTTAAGCTGATAATCGAGGCATGTTCTTCTGGTTTTCAGATGATCATAGCAAAGACCAATTTCAAACGTGTTTTACAACCAGTCTCAAAAAGGGTGATTTTATGCTCATGCAGGAAATTTCACTGAATATAGTCATTTCTCCGCTTCTAGCATGCAACGCGTGCATTTCGTTCAGACGTCATCCATTTTTGTGTTTGGGCAATGTGTTCCGAACGTTGATATTTTTAAATGTTTTTGACCATATGTTTTACCACAGGGAGTCATCCCTATAAGAAGTGCCACCAAACATACACCTAATTATTCACTGTTCGACAGTAGCGACACGCCACGATTATAAAGGGGACAGAGGGACCAAGCGTCAGGAAGACTGAATGCTGGCCAGATTGCAAGACATTTTGCAAATCCTTTTTGTTAATGTTTGAACAATATACCGCCTGCAGCAACGAGTCCAAGCCACCATCCTTACAGTGGAAGACCGCCTGTGGCAACGTGGAGGCAAAATCGTCAGATTGTCCGTCATCGCCTGCAAAATCGTTTTGCTATGGAAACTGTACGGACAACCATTGGCAATCACCAGAGACCAATCAGCGCTGAGACAGTGCCGAGGCTTTGAGACAGAGAAATGTCAGGTTTCGCAGGCTTTACCTATCCTCACTGTTCGACATTGTCTTGCTCGTCTCCAGTGGGCCACATTTCATCTGATCTGGCGTCACTGGGAGTGACGAACTGTAGTCCTCTCTCGACTGCTGAATGAGAGTTGCGAAAACGCGGGGAGCGTTTTGCAGATGATTGTATCCTGGAAAGAGACGTTTTGGGAAGTCCGAGCCCAATGGTGTGGGAGGCTATTGCGCTCAGTTACAAACTAAGCCCTATGGTGTTTCAGAATATTGGTCTGGGCACAGGAAATTATGTAACATCTGCCCGCTACATTGATCAAGCGCTGAGACCGTTCGTCGTGCCACATTTGGTCGTCATGGAAACCATGTCTTCCAGCAGGACAATGCACGTGCCCGTACTGCCAGAGCAGCAGACGTTCTCCGTCAACACTGCATACCAACTCTCTTCAATAGCCAGTCCAGACTTAAACCCGGTCGAACAAGTGCAGCTGAACTCTCTCTGGCGTTCTACCGAGTTTGGGCGGGAGTTCTTCTGGCCTTCATCAGTCGTCCCACCCACTCCATGTACAGACGATGCAACGCTGTTGTCAACGCTCAAGGAAGCCATACACGTTACTGACTTTTAGATCGTACTGTCGCGCCATCTGTCGTCATTTTGACTGTCTGAATTTTGTCTTTAAACATTGATGATAATCATGTCAATTTTGAAATCTTTCCGACAATTATTATCATGATGTTATTTACATGTGTTTGAATTACCAATTTCAAAAATGGAGTGACGTTTTTGTCCCGGCTCTGTATGATATAATTTATATTTTGCATGCGAGTGTACTATTAGAACACAAAGGATGTCAGAGATCGTTTATTTCGACCTGACATAACACCTCGTCCCTCCTTGTGGATATCTGATAGTCCCTCTATAGTTCACACTGACCATACAACGTCTTTCACGTCTTTGTTCATCGATATTTTTAGGGTTGTAACTGACACAGCAAGCGATCCATCTGTGTTTGTGATTGTTTCGTGACACCATACTCTGTAATAAAGTAGAAGCAGATGTATTATATTCCTCGACGTCAGTAGACAGTCGAAAATGAATGAACGGACAGCATTGCCTCTATTATCAGTATGAGATGAGAATTTATATATTGATGACGGTCAGGAGGACAGCAGAAGGAGATAATAGTGACGGTTAATATCAGATTTAGGAGAAAATACTGATGAACAGTGTGATAACAGGAGGAGATAAAGATAGTTAATATGGGTTTTAGGAGAAAAATAAACGATGAACAGTGTGATAGCAGGAGGAGATAAAGATGGTTAATACAGGTTTTAGGGGAAAGTATCTATGAACAGTGCGATAACAGGAGATGAAGATGGTTAATATAGGTTTTAGGGGAAAGTATCTATGAACAGTGTGATAACAGGAGGAGATAAAGATGGTTAATATAGGTTTTAGGGGAATGTATCTATGAACAGTGTGATAACAGGAGGAGATAAAGACGGTTAATATAGGTTTTAGGGGAAAGTATCTATGAACAGTGCGATAACAGGAGGAGATAAAGATGGTTAATATAGGTTTTAGGGGAAAGTATCTATGAACAGTGCGATAACAGGAGGAGATAAAGATGGTTAATATAGGTTTTAGGGGAAAGTATCTATGAACAGTGTGATAACAGGAGATAAAGATAGTTAATATAGGTTTTAGGGGAAAGTATCTATGAACAGTGTGATAACAGGAGATAAAGATGGTTAATATAGGTTTTAGGGGACAGTATCTATGAACAGTGCGATAACAGGAGGAGATAAAGATGGTTAATATAGGTTTTAGGGGAAAGTATCTATGAACAGTGCGATAACAGGAGGAGATAAAGATGGTTAATATAGGTTTTAGGGGAAAGTATCTATGAACAGTGCGATAACAGGAGATAAAGATGGTTAATATAGGTTTTAGGGGACAGTATCGATGAACAGTGTGATAGCAGGAGGAATCGAGGAGGAGAAAACAATGATGATAAGTAGGTTTGATTATGCATTGATCACAAAGAACATGGAAGATGATGAAGAGGAGGGTGAGGATCAGTAGCGGATGTTGAGGGGAGGGGGAAATGTTGAGGTGGAGATTATTGTATTGAGGAAGAGATAATTATGATGATAAGGGGAGACAATGATTAGATGAGGAAAAGATGAGTAGATAGTGAGAATGAAGATAAGGCAATGGTGATGATGATAAAGACATGAGGCAATGGTGGTGATGATGATGATGATGATGATGATAAAGTGATGATGACAATGCGAACAGTGATGTTCGAGTATGCACGCACCTGTTCGATCTTTTGACACACTTTTGGCCGCTTAATATCTCCTGACACCCACGCACCGTAACGTATATCGTGGTGGATCTGATTCTGCAGAGGACAGTTGATTGCCGACTCGTTCATTAATTAAGTTCAGGATTGTTAGAATTTTTAAATCCCTACACGGTGAGTGAGCGAGTAAGAATTATGCGCGCGCGCGCACACACACACAGCTCCCTGACAAAGTACTAGAAGCCCTGGCATTGAGACCAGACTGATATAATGCAGCGCTCTGTCCCAGCTATGTGACAGCTGGCGGAACATAATAGAGTCTCCATCAGACAATACATGCAGTTATTGCCATCCTAAAATCAATCTACACTACTCTGAGAGTGATACATGCATCGACCAACCTCATAACCCTGTCTTCTCACAAAACTAGGATTTTGTTGCAAGGATGGGTTGCTGGTGATGGCCAAATGTAGCCCAGGTCACCACAAGGGTCAAATATATGGCTAAAATATAATCAAAAACGTACCAAGAGATTTGACTGATCTATTTTGAACTGAAATAAAGGATGACAAATGCAGAGATGCAGATAAGGCGCGTATTTTACTTAATATAAATCA
This sequence comes from Haliotis asinina, assembly GCF_037392515.1. NCBI lineage: Eukaryota > Metazoa > Mollusca > Gastropoda > Lepetellida > Haliotidae > Haliotis > Haliotis asinina. Next base: position 346,065 of record NC_090290.1, read on the forward strand.
CATTTACTCAATTACAAATTTGGAAGTAAGAAAAACGCACAAGAATCACTTAAAACCCAACAGGTCTACAATACCTTGCGTACCTTACTCAATTAACCAACTTGGCTTGCGTACGAGTCGTCGTGACGCCCAAACTCTACAACAGCATTAGCAAATGGTATTACCGTTAGACGACGCCTATGAATAGATGTACTGTTATAGCCGTAGCCACTGACCGGAGTTTACTATATTAGTCACATGACTTCCATGTTGTGTCTTTGAAAATGGCTGAAAACTATTTGGCAATACACACCTCGGTGCGATATGTTCCCATTCACTTTGTATTGGCTTATCCTCATATCAACCTCTTATGACGTCATTTGAGGTTGTTTTCAGATATCCCCCTTGGGCGTTATCTTGTCCTCCAAGGGACTTACAATACCAATGTTTACTCGAGCGAATATGGAAAACCTCGGCTATGCCTCGATTATCCATATTCTCCCTCGTGAAAAAACGACATCGGCAATTCTTGAATATTTCTCGAGACGGAAGTCGAGAGAAATATTCAAGAATTACCTCTGTCAAAATGACAAAATAAATGAGCAAGTATACTTTTTATTACTTTTTCACCACAACATGAATGACACAGTTCGTAGCGATAATTGCGCCAGAAGAGGTTGGAGGGAGCACAGTCTCCTATGTTCATGGTTCTATTACATTCATTGTTGTAGCTGATATCAGAATAATGAGGGAAATCAGTGTTGTGTACCTTCTCAGGCCCAAGGACAGCAGTGAGGGCCTCTATTTCCTGACTTGCGGCGACTATTTCTTCGTCCGTCTCTGTCAACATCGTGACTTCAAATGACACGGCACGTGTTCATGCAGCGTCAAAACACTACAGTTCTGCGTTTGGTCAATCGAAAACTCACAGTATGTTCATGGACGTTCGCGAACATCCTATGTTTAAAAAGGATAGTCGCGGCGAGGTATCCTCAACCGAACGCACCCCGGGTCCTGCGTTCTGGTCTGTGCACATGCACTTTCCCGTGGGACGATCTCACTTTATTTGGAGGGGTGTTTGCGAGATTTTGAGACTAACTGAGAGCTTACCGCTTTTTTCGAAACAATATTGTATTTGTTTACATAATTTTAGATTCATTTAGGTAACTTAACACAATCCTCCATTTTACCTGCGTGTATTTTAACAAAATAATCCTCCCTTTTCCGCTGCGTGCATGGCAAATAGCAACCTCCCCCTCGGTTGACACAGAAATGTCATTTCCATATCAACCTCAGGCGAGGTTGCTATTTACTACATATAACAAAAACGCCTTTTAGTCCATTGAGGATCATATTATATGTACATATGTAGGAGAGTTATATTCACCCAATAAGGATAAGAAACTCTGTGTAAAAATACTCAATTCTTTAGTGGAAGTACACAAAATGCTAGATACTTCTCAAAATATGCAAGTAGGCATACATAAACAAACATATGAGTAAATATCCAATTGCCTGAAAAAGTATCTGCGGCTCTGGTATCAAAACGCACACTAATGATATTCGCAGTGGAGTGTCAGTCCACAGTAAAACAACGCATTCATATATGGAACGACAAAGCAAACTAATGCAATAATTGTAGCCGAGGAACGCACAGTGGAAGTCTTTATTAAAAAAAAAACAGTCTGAAAAGAAATACACCAAACTAAACGAACTGAAAGGGTCCTAGAACCTATGTGCACGTAAAAGAATAAACTGGGTGGCTTTAGGTAATATTCCAACCTTGGGCCAAAACTAAATTAAATAATATTTACAGTGAAAACCAACTAAACGAACTGAAGGGTCCCAGAAATTGATTCAACAAGAAATGTATTCACAAATACAGTAAATTTCGGGCCCGTTTGAAAATATGTTCAGCTAAGGTTTAAATGTCTTAAAACTAAATTTCTAAATACTAACTGTCTAACAATTGGGTTCAAGAAACTATTATTCTCCCAATACTATCGAGGCAAGTTTTCACAAACCTAAGCCCCCAAAACTAAAAACTGAACACGTTTTTTTTCTTCCATCGCATGTAGAGCACAGAGCACGTGCCTTTTTTTATATGTGTGCCTTTTGGTGAGTTTGGGTGTCACGTTTAATGATATGTACACAAACAGTTTCACACATGGATGCATTTTGGAGAAACCCTTCTGAACATTTCCCCCCTCCATGATAACAAACTGTTTATCGTGGGAAAACTATTTACATTTCAGACTATTTGCAGCAAAAGAATGTTCAGGATTCTTTATTCACCATTCCATTCTAATGGACAGATTTTGGTGATTGGTCTGGTGAACTTCGTCTTTCCCACCTGGACATCCACCACTGACGTGACCATCTGTACCAGGATGAATGCCAACAATCCTTCCAAGTGGCCAACACCCTCGCTGAATTTCAGGCGACACTACAATTGCAACATCACCTACCTGATAATCTCGACTGGACTCGCACCATTTTCTGCGCAGATTTAATGTTGGCAATCACTCACGTATCCATCTTCTCCAGAAGTGTCTGAGAAGTTCTTGAATGCGGCGCCAGCGTTTCTTTGACCTGTATGGAGAACAATCAATGTCAGGAGCCAAACTTCCTCCAAGCATCCCATGAAGGAAATGACTTGGCGTGAGGGGAATATTGTCATCTGGATGAGAGCTCTTGTAAGTCAGAGGTCTTGAATTCAGAAGATCCTCTGCACCAATAAATGCAGTCATTAGCTCCTCATCTGAAAGGTCTCCTTTTGCTAGAATTCCACATATGGCTCGTTTTGCTAATTTGATAAGAGATTCGTATACTCCACCAAAATGGGGAGCTGAAGGTGGATTGAACCTCTAAATGATACCTTTGTTAGCCAAGGAACCTTTCACCTTATCAAAGTCTAGATTGCATTGAACTAATTCTTTTAGTTCTTTTGAAGCTTTAACAAAGTTGGTGCCGTTGTCAGACAGTACTTCTTTAGGTATTCCGACTTGTCATTCGGAAGAATGCATTGAGAAAAGAATCAGCATCTAAGCCGGAAGCAATTTCTAGGTGCACTGCCCTTGTAGTGAGGCAAGTAAATAAACACAAATATCTCTTTGTACGACGTTTGCCTCTCCCTTGAATGGTAGTGAAGGGACCAGCAAAGTCAACAGCTACTTGTTCAAAAGCTTTGAACGATCTTACTCGAACCTTGGGAAGGTTTGCCATTATCTGAATAGACGGCTTAGTTTTCCTACGTTTACACCAGGCACACTGACGTTCCTACTCGTGGATCTCCTCACGAGCAGATATTATCCAAGATCGAGATGATAAAGCTGCCAAAGTGCCACTGGTGCCGAAATGACAATTCTTTTCATGGAGGTGTTTGGCAATCAACTTTGTTGTCCAGTGTCTCCTTGGAAGGATGATTGGACATCGTGATTCATAAGGCATGACATCAGAAAACTGCAGTCTCCCACCTGATCTAATCAGACCATTTTCATCAAGAAATGGTTTGAAACTGAGTAACTTGCTTTTTGTTGACACAGACCTTCCCTTTGACAAGGCTGCATATTCATCAGGAAATGATTGTTTCTGACAATCTAGCAAAACTAGAGTCTCTGCATCCTGTAATTCCTCAACGTCTAATTCTCCAAATGTTCTTTTCGAGCTGGTTAAACGAACATTGTTGAGGAATCTACATGTCCAAGCCATTACACGATAAAGTCTCTTCCAGTCTGAAAAATTGGAAGAGTCTAATCTCCAACATGATCTGTCAATCTCTGTCAAGAATGTATCAGGGACAAGAAACTGGGTAGTTTGCATTCAGACGTTTCATTGTTGTGAAACCGCACTGGTTGTTCAGGCCATTCATCTTCACGATGACTAATGAAATCTGGTCCATTTTGCCAAAGTTTGTTGTTCAAAAATTCAAGTGTTGAACCTCTAGAGAGAACATCTGCCGGGTGGATACCTGTTGGAATATATTTCCATTGGGAAGGCATTGTGTTTTCATGAATAAAACCAACCCGATTAGCAACAAATTGCTTAAAGCATCTGCTTTGATTTCTTATCCAGCTCAGGACGTTTTGACTATCTGACCAGAAGATCATAGATGACAGCTTACATTTCAATGCATCAGCCACTGCCAAAGCCAACTGAATACCAAGAATAGCTGCAAGTAGTTCCATTCGTGGTGTGCTGAGAGCTTTTAAAGGTGCTGCTCGACTTTTTGAAGCAACAAGATGACCACAAATGTTTTTCGCTTTGGCATCAACACTGTATACCACAGCGCAATATGCTTTCTCTGAGGCATCGACAAAATCATGGAATTTTACATCATCGATATTGTTGCTTGTCAAGATGCACCTTTTGAATGATAAAGATGCCAAGGCTTTCATTTCTTCATACCACCGACAACATCTGCTGTCAATGTCTTGGCCAATGCTTTGATCCCAATCTACACCCAGTAGCCACATATCTTGCAAGAGCATTTTTGCTCTGACAGTAAAAGGAGCAAGAAGGCCTAAAGGGTCAAACAGTCGAGCTGTTTCTCTAAGGAAACTTCTCTTTGTAAAAGATTGTACTTCTGTAGTGTTACTTTGTGCAAATCTGAAAAGATCTCGTTCAGGATCCGAAATAAGACCAAGTGTCTTGAGTTGAGGCAGCTTGGACATGCAAATGTTGACTTCTTTGAGCCTATCTTCAATAGGAATGTTTTCCATGACAATTGGATACCCACTTCCTTTCGTGCATGCCTGCCAAATTCCAAAGTTCCATGAGACAGTTTGACCGCTTTACTATCTGTCTCAACTGAATCTAAACTATCATCCATGTACGTTGAGGCAGTAACAGTCTCCGTTGCAAGGGGGAACTCAGTAACATGTCTCTGTGTTACATATTGAGCTAAGAATGGTGAACAGTTCATTCCGAAAATGACCCTAGGAAACTCGTATACATCCGGGGGTCCACTTTTATCTTTTCGCCAAAGAAACCTACAGAATTTTAGATCTTCTTCCGAAATTTCAATCTGCACATACATTTCGGCAAAGTCACAGACACTGCACGTTTACTAAATCTGAGCAAAACGGCGAACAAATCGTTTTGAAGTTTGGGCCCAGCATGTATAACATCATTCAATGAAACACCTTTGTCTTTTGCAGAAGCATCAAAGACTATTCTGACTTTTGTTGTTTCCCTTTCAAGCTTTACAACAGGGAAATGAGGTAAATACCATTGTGTTTCAGCTTTCTCTTTTTCAGACACCTTCCTGATGTACCCTTTAGCTTCTTCATACTGCTCTATCACATCTGAATATGTCTCTGCAATAGCCTCATCTTTATTCAACTTCTCGGTGTGAATCAAGCGGTTCTGAGCCTTGTCATAATTGTTATGAAGAGTGCCAACATTGTCACGCCATGGTATACTCACCTGATAACTTTCCATCGCATGTAGAGCACGTGCCTTTTGTGATATGTGTGCCTTTTGGTGAGTTTGGGTGTCACGTTTAATGATATGTACACGAACAGCTTCACACATGGATGCATTTTGGAGAAACCCTTCTGAACAATAATATTGTGATTCCAGTGAGTATGGGTTTACGCCGCTTATAGCAGTATTCCAGCAACACCACGACTTGGGACACCAGAAATGGGCTCCACACGTTGTAGCCATGTGGGGCTCGAACGCGTGACGAGCGAACGCGTGACGAGCGAACGCTTTCCCCACTAGGCTATTCCACCGCCATTTTTTCGAATGGAAACTTTGAGGTAAATTCATAGTTACCATTGGTATTGCTGACTTTGTCTGTTGGCGATCAGCAGAGTGTGGGTTCGAATCCAGGAATGGAATCAACCTAACAAATGTGCTAGAATCGGTATTTTACTAAGAGAGTGTAATTCCCAAATATAACGTGTCTATATGCGTAAAATGATTCGGTTTTCCTATATCACCCCAGATCAACTCATGGGTTACGTAAGTCAGCATAATGCTGATGTAATGTCATCGCCAGCTGTTGGAATAGATGTCTCCCGTAAAACATATCAAGGATGAGAGCGAGGCCGACGACAGGACCAAATGGACTGAGTGAGTTTAGTTTTACGCCGCGCTCAGCAATATTCCAGCTGTATGGCTTTGGTCTGGACCAGACCATCCAGTTATCAACAGCATGAACATGAATCTGCGTAATTGGAAACCGATGACATGAGTCAACCACGTCAGCGAGTCTGACCACCTGATCCCGATTAACTCTTACGACAAGCATTGTCGCCTTTTAGGGCACGGATGGCTTGCTGAAGGCCAGTTCTATCCCGGATCTTCACGGGTTTACCAAATAGACATGATGATTGTTTATTTAGGGATTCTGTGTTCAGTTGACATAACTATCCAGTTTTCAATCACGCATTCTTCAAAGCTGCATTGCATCGACAATAACGCCAATGGTTGTCACATGCAATGCTTGTACTGCCACTTTTGTATTCCACCACAGCAAGTGGCTCTGCCGTCTGTTTCTTCATTTTGTTATAAGAAGACACTGGTAGGACAAGAATCCAATATTATGTTATTTTTTTTCAACATCAATCATTTCACAATATGTCATACCCAGAACAATACACCTCATAACATGTATTCAATGACCTTTCAGATTCCAAAAAGATTTAAAGTATAGTTTGGTTTAAGACATATTTGCTCAGGATAGCAAAGAATATCAGTTGCCCCGCACCAGTCTGTAGTAAATGGCCAATCTGCCCCTATAAATACCATATGAAATACAGTGAAAGATCACAGCCACGCAGCTTGTGAAAAAAATCATTCCAAACGGTAATGCAGGGTGGTTCCAGTCCAATACCTTTTCATACAACACGTGCTTGGTGTCTGCCATCCAGTAAAAAATACTGAAGAGATAATACACAAGCCCGAACACTACAGGAAAGGGAAAATGAAGTAGACGTACTGGGGTTGCAGAAACCATTTGATCAATAAGGACGACAACTGAATTAATAGCATGCACGAACAACTCCCGAGGAAGAAACGCATCGTCCGGTGTGGCCACGGTGGCATACCACATGCATGTAACAATAGGGCACATTGCGTTACAAACGCCATACATAATCCACAGGATTATCAGATGCAGCGGTACATCGTCGCTCTGTTGTTGGCTGGGAACAACTGGCCGAGTTTCGTCTGCCGGTGTCTCCAACTGTTTCTGGAAGGGGCGATGGTGTTCTTCACGAAGTGATAGGCTGAAGCAGGTGTGGCACGTGCTAGTCCTGACGTGGTGCAGCACGACGACGGCGTGGACGACATGGTACGTCGTTAGAAGTGTGTACGTCCAGCTTGTGAAGTAGGCTGGCCATGGGATGTCCGATTGGAATGTCAGAAAGTTGTACAGTAATGTGGATATCAGATAGGCAGACATGAGAATCTTGTAGATGACTATAAGTATTGGAGGTACACGCCACTGGAACGAGAAACATTAAACAATAGCTTATGTTCACTCAGACTGATGTTGTTAAATCATAATCGGATGTTTGTACGTATCTCTTACGTAATGTATACCTTCAAGTTAATATTAATTGCTGTGAATACTGGTGAATATCTGACTTTGTAGAATGTTGGCATTTGTTTCTGCTTTGGCAGATGGCGTCATCAGTGATATATAAATGTTATCACTCGAATGTGTTTTCGAATGGTTAATATCCTGCATTAGGAATAATGATTGCATTTATCATGTGATTTAAAATCCCACAAATCACGACACTAAACTTCGTAGAATGTCAGTCACGTCACAAATACGTGACGTCATTAGCCCCCTGACATAATTTTCTCCTGATCACTCCAGTGACTGCTTTAGATCGTCTGCTTCCTAAAACGCATCTTAACCTACGTTTGAAAACTCGCGCGGATATTCTGAAACCTTCAACTAACATCGTGAACTGTTAATGTTTGCGTGATACTGTGCACCTGGATTCCTGTGCTATTCTCTCGCTAACCCTGACAGCCAGTCATGGAACTGACTTTGGTATGTTCGTATGCGTATGAATTTCACATCTTCACTTTGAAATCTACTTCACTTTGAAATCTATTATAACAAGCATGGATTTTCTGGGGTCAAAGCACTGACATGACCGTAACGACGGCTGTTAATCCGAACACGACCGTCGGCCCTTGAGAATCGAAGTCGTCCCGAGAATTTCCATATGATCTCTCTATTTTGCATTCATATTATGAACCCAACGGATACCGAAACTATAAGTTAGCGTTGCATGCCGAGATCACTGTCCAGTGTATGGTATATTGATTTTTTCATTTACAAGGTATTTTCGTTTGTTAAACACTGGTGGAATCTTTGCAAGACCCCATGCCAGTGCACTTGTAACAAAGATGAAGATGTGGCCTGAACGTAATCATTAATCGGATGCCTAGACGTTTTTCATATTATGCATTCGTTCAAGATTTGGTGAATTAATGCACTGCTTTTGTGGTGCCTGTCACTCATACGAAAGTACACATAAACATCTTTAACTAAATGTGGAAAGGTTTTGTCTCATATATCAACATGAATTGTTGTGTACACACCTGCCACACGTAGAACTTTGCCCCGGAAGCACCACTGAAACCAAAGTTCTTCCACTGAAGCTCGGACGTGAGGCTTTCCCGGTAGCTCATGCTTCTGGCTAATCTGGAGGAACATCAGGCCAGAGTGTAATAACTAGACTGACAACAGCACAAACAGTGAGTGAGTATAGTTTTGAGCCGATTTGAAATATATTAAACAAATACTACTGACAACTGAAATTGGCTTCACACATTTTACCAATATCGAGAACAGAAAACGTCTTCGGTTTGACAGACGAACTTGATATGATTTGCAAAGATACTTTGACTGCTATGAAACTAGGAAGTTGCATCGTTGAAATGTTGGCGAGGCAGTGTTTATGTTAAGCATTTTTAGCATGTATGCAGGAAGGGCTGTGACACAAATGATTGCTCCCGTCAGAAGCAATGACCCTTTGACCTGTATAAGACACACATATTCAACATAATTCTACATATGAAGAACCGCCGCGCACGCATGGCAGATATGAGTCCACGTATGGGAGAATGTGAATCGCGAACCCATAAGTCCACGTGTACACAAGGTGAATGTATATCATGAACCCATAAGTCCACGTGTACACAAGGTGAATGTATATCATGAACCCATAAGTCCACGTGTACACAAGGTGAATGTATATCATGAACCCATAAGTCCACGTGTACACGAGTTGAATGTATATCATGAACCCATAAGTCCACGTGTACACAAGGTGAATGTATATCATGAACCCATAAGTCCACGTGTACACAAGGTGAATGTATATCATGAACCCATAAGTCCACGTGTACACAAGGTGAATGTATATCATGAACCCATAAGTCCACGTGTACACAAGGTGAATGTATATCATGAACCCATAAGTCCACGTGTACACAAGGTGAATGTATATCATGAACCCATAAGTCCACGTGTACACAAGGTGAATGTATATCATGAACCCATAAGTCCACGTGTACACGAGTTGAATGTATATCATGAACCCATAAGTCCACGTGTACACAAGTTGAATGTATATCATGAACCCATAAGTCCACGTGTACACGAGTTGAATGTATATCATGAACCCATAAGTCCACGTGTACACGAGTTGAATGTATATCATGAACCCATAAGTCCACGTGTACACCAGTTGAATGTATATCATGAACCCATAAGTCCACGTGTACACCAGGTGAATGTATATCATGAACCCATAAGTCCACGTGTACACAAGGTGAATGTATATCATGAACCCATAAGTCCACGTGTACACAAGGTGAATGTATATCATGAACCCATAAGTCCACGTGTACACAAGGTGAATGTATATCATGAACCCATAAGTCCACGTGTACACGAGTTGAATGTATATCATGAACCCATAAGTCCACGTGTACACGAGTTGAATGTATATCATGAACCCATAAGTCCACGTGTACACAAGGTGAATGTATATCATGAACCCATAAGTCCACGTGTACACGAGTTGAATGTATATCATGAACCCATAAGTCCACGTGTACACAAGGTGAATGTATATCATGAACCCATAAGTCCACGTGTACACAAGGTGAATGTATATCATGAACCCATAAGTCCACGTGTACACGAGTTGAATGTATATCATGAACCCATAAGTCCACGTGTACACAAGGTGAATGTATATCATGAACCCATAAGTCCACGTGTACACAAGGTGAATGTATATCATGAACCCATAAGTCCACGTGTACACGAGTTGAATGTATATCATGAACCCATAAGTCCACGTGTAAACGAGTTGAATGTATATCATGAACCCATAAGTCCACGTGTACACAAGGTGAATGTATATCATGAACCCATAAGTCCACGTGTACACGAGTTGAATGTATATCATGAACCCATACGTCCACGTGTACACAAGGTGAATGTATATCATGAACCCATAAGTCCACGTGTACACAAGGTGAATGTATATCATGAACCCATAAGTCCACGTGTACACAAGGTGAATGTATATCATGAACCCATAAGTCCACGTGTACCTTAGGTGAATGTGAATCGCGAACCCATGAGTCCACATGTACACTAGGAAAATATGAATGAAGAACCGATGAGTCCACATACACACTACACGTATACTCTACTAACACGGATGTACACATACACACAAGAACGTCTGTGATGAATGTTTGTGAAACCTACCCCTATTTAGCACGATTCCATACACCAACAAGCAGACGGGCACTGCAATTTCATTCGTGGCACACTCCTATTTAATATAATTTCTTCTACCGAAAAGCAGACGTACGAAAGGACATGAAAAAAATCTAATTATCACCAAGACTCAATCAGGGCAGAAACCCTGCCTCTCGTGTCCTTATGACGTGTCTACATAGCCACCAGCGCGAGTTACACATTTCTCCCACTGTTTATTGACCAGATCGGCTGAACAGACGTCACCTCATTTCATAGAAAACCAATTCTCCATCTCTTGAGTGACGCCATTCGTGTTATCAAACGACTTCCACGAAGTGGGATCTTCATCTATGGATCATTCAAACAGACCCAACATTTGTTCATGGTTACAAGACTCTGAAGACATCCTGCTCCAGAAGCTCCACAGCCTGTTGTGACATGTTCCGTGGAAGCTGTCTTTGAAGAGGAGCCGGTAAGCCGGTAAGCCAGCGTGTTGTGGACACTTTGCACATGTGCAGTTGGTTACGAATGATATTCCATAACTCGTGCATAACCGTTTCCATTGTTACACGGCGATCTGCTTGAACCAATGTCTCGACATTGTTCACGATGTCCAAATCATCAGTCAGAGAGGAGCGTCCACTGCTCGGCTCCTATGTGAGGGACATGTGATTGGTTTAGAAATTCCTTTTCCATCTCTCACAGTCTGAACGTATGTGACACACGCTCCTATTTAACATGATCCGTCAACCCCTACAAGCGGACGTGCACTGTGAACGTATGTGAAATACACCCCTATTTAACATGACCCCTTACCCACACAAGAGGACGTGCACTGTGAACGTATGTGAAATACACCCGTATTTAACATGATCCCTTACCCCCACAAGCGGAGGTGCACTGTGAACGTATGTGAGACACACTCCTATTTAACATGATTCCTTCTACCCACAAGCGGAGGTGCACTGTGAACGTTTGTGAGACACACTCCTATTTAACATGATTCCTTCTACCCACAAGCGGAGGTGCACTGTGGACGTTTGTGAGACACTCTCCTGTTTAACATGATCCCTTACCCCCACAAGCGGACGTGCACTGTGAACGTATGTGAGACACACTCCTATTTAACATGATTCCTTCTACCCACAAGCGGAGGTGCACTGTGAACGTTTGTGAGACACACTCCTGTTTAACATGATTCCTTCTACCCACAAGCGGAGGTGCACTGTGAACGTTTGTGAGACACACTCCTATTTAACATGATTCCTTCTACCCACAAGCGGAGGTGCACTGTGAACGTTTGTGAGACACTCCAATTTTTAACATGATTCCTTACCCACACAAGAGGACGTGCACTGTGAACGTATGTGAGACACACTCCTATTTAACATGATTCCTTCTACCCACAAGCGGAGGTGCACTGTGAACGTTTGTGAGACGCTCTCCTATTTAACATGATCCCTTACCCACACAAGCGGAGGTGCACTGTGAACGTTTGTGAGACACACTCCTGTTTAACATGACCCCTTACCCCCACAAGCGGAGGTGCACTGTGAACGTTTGTGAGACACACTCCTATTTAACATGATCCCTTACCCCCACAAGCGGAGGTGCACTGTGAACGTATGTGAGACACACTCCTATTTAACATGATTCCTTCTACCCACAAGCGGAGGTGCACTGTGAACGTTTGTGAGACACACTCATATTTAAGGCACCCGTGGCGAGCCACCTCCTCGTGGTGGGTGCTGGGTAACGCCAAGAGCTCGCCGACACCCCCGTAGTGGACCCGGGGGGATATTTGGTCCACCAACCCGTTTGCCGTGGGTTGCGGCCCTGTGTCGGTGGAGGACGGGAGTCTGGGGGTTGAGAGCACTGGGAACCTGTAACCGCGTTCCCTTTGTTCAACACACCCCTTCGACCCTTACTTCACCTAGACGGGAGGTTGAATGGGCCCGGTTCAACCAATCGGCTGGTCATGCCAAGCCCTGTGTATGGACTGTTTACATGTCAATGCACACATTGTATTTGGAATTGTTTGATTTCGGACTTGGACTTATTATTACAGTGCAATGATTTGGAATTGGAAAAATGTTAATATGTATTTAAACTTTGCCTAGAGTCTTATGCCAGAAGGCGGTGGCTCATGGGCCAATCTGGTGGATTAGTTATTTATAATTCTTCCGCTAGAGTATATCATCTGAGTATCCTTGGTGCTGCAAGTCGGAGGCCCACTTGTTTTTAGCATTGTCCTTGTGATACTCCGTGGTGGGTGGGGAGCTCAGATGATGAACCATACTAAATTACCCATGGCTTACACAACCCCCCTAAAAAGAAACAAACGTCACCTTGACTATGATGATGATGATGACCCTCGACCGTCCAGCTCAATCGAATACTGGCCACGTTTTCTCGTTATGGAAACTCTTGACAAATCACCTATTAAATTAAATCCTTTTGCAGTATCAAAAGGTATACAGGGTATTGCGGGTGAGGTCAGAAATGTCAGGCGATTACATTCAGGCTCTCTCCTTATAGAGTGTAATCGGAAACAGCAATCCAACAACCTGATGTCTACCGAGTTGTTCGTTGGAGTTCCAGTCTCAATTTCCGCTCACAGGACACTGAATACGAGCAAAGGGATTGTCAGAGACAGAGATCCACTGTTTTCTGATATGTCAGAACTTGATATAGCGGCAGAAATGAAAGAGCAAGGAGTGATTTTTGTCAAAAGATTTACAACACGAATAAACTCTGAAACAAAACCTACTAATACTTATCTTTTCCATTTTTCTTCGCCAACCATTCCAAAATCAGTTAGAGCAGGATATTGCAATCTCAGTGTTGATACCTATATTCCCAATCCACTGAGATGTTTCAAATGTCAAAAGTATGGACACGGTGTCACTACATGTACTAACTCGGTAACATGCGCTCATTGCAGTGAGAAAACTCCTGTTACTGAGGATTGCAATAACAACATTAAAAAATGTGCAAACTGCTCTGGGACACATTCATCTTTCTCGAAACAATGTCCCATCTGGATTCAACAAATGGAAATAAACAAAATTAAGTTCACGCAAAATGTTAGTTTTGCTGATGCCAAGAAACTTGTTCTTTCCCCAACAGACCAGACCACTTCTTATGCCTCAGTTACGAGAATACCCTCTGCCGCCAGTCACAAAGCAACTGTATCCACTTCGTCAATGGTGTGCCAAACTGATCTGACATGGGTGGATACAGAGAAACCTGAAATATACACACCCAACCAGTCGACCCAGACCGCTAAATCACTTCCAAAAACACTTGCTCCATTTCAATCACGTTCATCTTCTCAAGAACAATCGTCCTCATCATCACAGCCTATGCCTAAGCTTCAATCACAAAATAATGGGAAAGATATTACCAAAAATAAAATCAAAACCAAAAATGACATACAAAAATGTCAGAGTAGCAGAACCTCCAAAGGTTCAAATGACACCATCAAAATTTTTAATAAGTTTGGGTCCTTAGAAGACATGGATGTGTCCGAAAACATCCAAAGTAGGGCACATAGCTTGTCACCCTCTAGGACATCAAGGGGTAGATCCCCAATAAATCCCCCAAAGAAATAGTTTCTTCATATATTATTCAGTGGAATTGCAGGGGCGTAACGACTAATCTTAATGAGCTTCACCTATTAGTCCAAGACTTTACACCATCAGCATTCTGCTTGCAAGAAACGTATCTAAAGCAGACAAATACTTTTAACTTACGTCAATATAATGCATATCATTACTTTTCCCCACCTGGTGATAGAGCCAGTGGAGGATCTTCAATCCTTGTAAGACATGATGTTATTCACAGTCCTGTAAAACTCAAAACTAATCTTCAAGCTGTTGCAGTGCGAATGACTTTGAACATTACGCTTACTTTATGTTCACTGTACATTCCGCCTTCATCAACTCTTATGCAGGCTGATCTACAAACTCTCTACGATCAATTACCCAAACCATGTATTCTCATGGGTGATTTCAATGGGCACAACCCACTTTGGGGTGGTGTAATCACGAACACTAAAGGTCAGCTTCTGGAGGATTTCATTTCAAATAATAATTTATGTATGTATAATGATGGTACCAATACATATTTACATCCTGGCACGGGAACATATGCAGCTCTTGATTTGTCATTAACTGACTCCAACTTACTAAATGAATTCGAATGGTCAGTCCACAATGACCTCTGTGGAAGTGACCATTTTCCTACTATACTGAAATCTGTAACACCATCTGATGTTCCTCCATCATCAAGATGGAATTTTAAAAAGGCTGACTGGCCTTTATATGAAACGTTGTGTGCTGCCAGGCTTCAACCTGAATATTTTATTGATGTTCCTGACGCTATCAAAAGGTTTTCTGATGACCTAAAATCTATAGCTGATGAATGTATACCAAAGTCCTCTGCACTTCCACACATAAGAAAACCATGGTTCAACGATGAGTGCAAACAAGCTAGGAAGGCAAGGAAAAAAGCAGAACATTATTTCCGTCGCCATCCTATGGTGCATAATTTAAATAAATTTAAAATTTTAAATGCTAAAGCACGGCGTACGTTTAAACAGAACAAACGCCAATCTTGGCAAAATTATGTATCTAAAATAAATTCTCGGACACCCATGTCCAAGGTGTGGAACATGGTCCAGAAAATTAAAGGTAAAGGTACTAAATCTACTGTCCATCATCTTAAACATGGAGATCAATTGCTTACTGATAAATCAGATATTGCTAATAAACTGGGTGAAACCCTTGCTAAACACTCTTCCTCTTCGAATTATACACCTAAATTTCAGCAATATCAAAAACAACAAGAAAAGAAAAGTATTAATTTCAATTCTGCTAATGGGGAAGATTATAATGAAACTTTTTCTATTCATGAGCTCCATACTGCTCTTGATCAAGCTCATGATACTGCTACAGGAGCTGATAACATACATTTTCACCTCCTGAAGCATTTACCAGAATCCTGCCTAGAAACTCTCCTAAATATTTTTGATGATATTTGGACATCGGGTAACTTTCCTCCCTTATGGCGTGACGCCATAGTAGTACCAATACCTAAACCTGGACGTGATCACACGGATCCGTCCAATTATCGACCTATTTCACTAACTAGCTGCGTTTGCAAGACCATGGAACGCATGATAAATAATCGACTTGTTTGGTACTTGGAAACTAATAACCTTATCACAGATATACAATGTGGTTTCCGTAAAAACAGAAGTACAGTCGATCACTTAGTGCGTTTAGAATCATTTGTTAAAAATGCACTAATTAATAAACAACATGCTGTGTCTATCTTTTTTGATCTAGAAAAAGCATATGACACAACCTGGAAATATGGCATTTTAAGAGATTTACATGATTTCGGTTTGCGAGGTCGTTTGCCTGAATTCATAGCCAATTTTTTAAATAACAGGCAATTTCAAGTCCGCGTGGGTTCTACCCTGTCTGATCATTACAATCAGGATCAGGGTGTTCCACAAGGCAGTATTCTGTCTGTCACTCTTTTCAGCATCAAGATCAACAGTCTATCTAAAGTTTTAAACGATTTAATCGATGGATTTTTATTTGTGGATGATTTTAATATTTCTTGCCGTGGTAAAAATATGCATACTGTTGAACGGCAACTGCAGCTGTGTTTAAACAAAATAGATAAATGGTGTCTTGAAAACGGCTTCAAATTTTCTAAATCAAAAACCAATTGTATACACTTCTGTCGTAAATACAAACCCCATAAAGACCCAGAACTATTTCTCAGTGGTACCCCAATCAAAGTGGTCAAGGAGGCTAAATTCTTGGGACTTATTTTCGACTCACATTTGACCTTTTTGCCCCATATTAAATCCCTGAAAGCCAAATGTCTGAAGGCACTCGATTTATTAAAGGTTGTTTCAAATTCAAAATGGGGAGGGGATCAGTCTACCCTTCTCCACTTATATAGATCACTGATCCGATCTAAACTTGATTACGGCTCCATCGTATATGGTGGAGCTTGTCAAAGCAACCTAAAACTACTTGATCCTGTGCACCACCAAGGCCTCAGACTTTGTCTCGGTTCTTTTAGAACCTCTCCTATTGACAGTCTATACGTCGAAGCTGATGAGCCTTCTCTCAACTTACGTCGTATAAAACTATCTTTACAATACATTACAAAATTAGCTTCAAATGAGTCTAATCCCGCATTTAATTGTGTCTTTAATCCTCTCTACGAGGATTTGTATACCAAACAGTCTTCCCTTGTTCCGCCTCTTGGGCTCAGAAATAAGCCATTTCTTGCAGCATCTAGCATTGAGCTGGAAAATATAGCTCCTTCCCGTCTTCTTTCTTCTCCTCCTTGGCAGTTGGTTAGGCCACAAGTTGACCTAACATTAACATCACTTAAAAAATCAGAAACGAATGAATTACAGTATAAACAAGAATATAATCAATTGAAACATAAATATAGCAATTATAAATACTTATTTACAGATGGGTCCAAGGACGGTGACGCTGTGGCTTGTGCCACTGTCATTGGATCCAGAACAATATCTTCTAGATTACCTGATAATAGTTCTATTTTTACCGCAGAGGCTAACGCCATATTAACAGCCCTTAAATATATTCAAAGACACCCTAAACGTAAACAACATATAATTTATTCCGACTCTCTTTCTTGCCTTCAGGCTATTAAAAATATTTCTTGTAAACATCCACTTTTAATAGAAATTATTGAACTGTATAATGATCTTGCTACTGGCCAATACGACATCGTCTTCTGCTGGTTACCTAGCCATGTAGGGATCTCTGGTAACACATTGGCTGACCTTGCTGCTAAAGCAGCCCTCAACAAATCTGTGACACCACTGCTCATTCCTTACAGTGATTACAAAGCCACCATTAGATGTTATATCCGTGACCTGATGCAGAAGAAGTGGGACACCCAAGTGGGTATGAATAAATTACATGAGATAAAACCTCACATTGGTTATACCTACTTGGGTTGTCAGTCCAGAATTGAAGAGGTTATTCTACGACGATGTCGTATTGGACACACTAGATATACTCATGCGTACCTGTTAAAAGGTGAGGATCCTCCTTTCTGTATCCCTTGTGATGAGAGAGTTACAGTCAAGCATATTCTGCTTGACTGTGTTGAATTCTCCATTACAAGGGATATGTATTTTTCAGTTAAAACAATGAAGGATCTTTTTAGCAGCGTTAGTTATCATTTAATTCTTGGTTTTTTAAAAGAAATTGATTTTTTTATTGAATTTTGAGTAATATGTTTCTGTAAAAAGATATATTTTAATAGTTGGTAGTTTGAATTCGTAACTAGAATTGTTAGTGGCTGTACCCTCAAAGGGGGTTGAAGTATTGTAAAATTATTGTCCTCCTGAGAGGGTACGTAAGTCCAAAAACATTGATAGTAAATTTAAGTCTATCACTGTTTTTAATCGTAGTATTCCTGTTGTTTTAATTGTGGCTAGCATATTGTACACTCGCCAGCGGCTGAAGGGATGGTGTAAATCCAACTAGGGTCCATGTAGGTAGCAAAGGTACTGTAAGTCCCCATGGTCCTAGTATGGTGATCTACCTTCAGTTGTTGGCGATCTATAGCCTGATTGTATAGTGTATTGTCCAAATGGTGATGTTGTTTTTAACTTTCCATGCTAGTTTTAATTCCATTTGTGATATTCTAGTTGTTTTACTGTCCGTCGTTGACAGGTTTTATAGTAGACATATAATTGATTTTGATATTAGTTGTTCTCGTCACGATATGGCTGAGATATTGCCGATGTGACGTAAAATATTAACTCACTCACTCACTCACACTCCTATTTAACATGATTCCTTCTACCCACAAGCGGAGGTGCACTGTGAACGTTTGTGAGACACTCTCCTATTTAACATGATCCCTTACCCACACAAGCGGAGGTGCACTGTGAACGTATGTGAGACACACTCCTATTTAACACGATTCCTTCTACCCACAAGCGGAGGTGCACTGTGAACGTTTGTGAGACACACTCCTATTTAACATGATTCCTTCTGCCCACAAGCGGAGGTGCACTGTGGACGTTTGTGAGACACTCCAACTTTTAACATGATCCCTTACCCACACAAGAGGACGCGCACTGTGAACGTATGTGAGACACACTCCTGTTTAACATGATTCCTTCTACCCACAAGCGGAGGTGCACTGTGAACGTTTGTGAGACACTCTCCTATTTAACATGATCCCTTACCCACACAAGAGGACGTGCACTGTGAACGTATGTGAGACACACTCCTGTTTAACATGATTCCTTCTACCCACAAGCGGAGGTGCACTGTGAACTTTTGTGAGACACACTCCTATTTAACATGATCCCTTACCCACACAAGAGGACGTGCACTGTGAACGTATGTGAGACACACTCCTGTTTAACATGATTCCTTCTACCCACAAGCGGAGGTGCACTGTGAACGTTTGTGAGACACTCTCCTATTTAACATGATCCCTTACCCACACAAGAGGACGTGCACTGTGAACGTATGTGAGACACACTCCTGTCTAACATGACCCCTTACCCCCACAAGAGGACGTGCACTGTGAACGTATGTGAGACACACTCCTGTTTAACATGACCCCTTACCCCCAGAAGAGGACGCGCACTGTGAACGTATGTGAGACACACTCCTATTTAACATGATTCCTTACCCCCACAAGCGGAGGGGCACTGTGAACGTATGTGAGACACACTCCTGTTTAACATGATTCCTTACCCCCACAAGAGGACGCGCACTGTGAACGTATGTGAGACACACTCCTGTTTAACATGACCCCTTACCCCCACAAGAGGACGTGCACTGTGAACGTATGTGAGACACACTCCTGTTTAACATGACCCCTTACCCCCACAAGAGGACGTGCACTGTGAACGTATGTGAGACACACTCCTGTTTAACATGATCCCTTACCCCCACAAGAGGACGCGCACTGTGAACGTATGTGAGACACACTCCTGTTTAACATGATCCCTTACCCCGACAAGAGGACGTGCACTGTGAACGTATGTGAGACACACTCCTGTTTAACATGATCCCTTACCCCCACAAGAGGACGTGCACTGTGAACGTATGTGAGACACACTCCTGTTTAACATGATCCCTTACCCCCACAAGAGGACGCGCACTGTGAACGTATGTGAGACACACTCCTGTTTAACATGATCCCTTACCCCGACAAGAGGACGTGCACTGTCAACGTATGTGAGACACACTCCTGTTTAACATGATCCCTTACCCCCACAAGAGGACGCGCACTGTGAACGTATGTGAGACACACTCCTGTTTAACATGACCCCTTACCCACACAAGAGGACGCGCACTGTGAACGTATGTGAGACACACTCCTGTTTAACATGACCCCTTACCCCCACAAGAGGACGTGCACTGTGAACGTATGTGAGACACACTCCTGTTTAACATGATCCCTTACCCCCACAAGAGGACGTGCACTGTGAACGTATGTGAGACGCACTTCTGTTTAACATGATCCCTTACCCCCACAAGAGGACGCGCACTGTGAACGTATGTGAGACACACTCCTGTTTAACATGACCCCTTACCCCCACAAGAGGACGCGCACTGTGAACGTATGTGAGACACATTCCTGTTTAACATGATCCCTTACCCCCACAAGAGGACGCGCACTGTGAACGTATGTGAGACACACTCCTGTTTAACATGATCCCTTACCCCCACAAGAGGACGCGCACTGTGAACGTATGTGAGACACACTCCTGTTTAACATGATCCCTTACCCCCAGAAAAGGACGCGCACTGTGAACGTATGTGAGACACACTCCTGTTTAAGATGACCCCTTACCCACACAAGAGGACGTGCACTGTGAACGTATGTGAGACACACTCCTGTTTAACATGATTCCTTCTACCCACAAGCGGAGGTGCACTGTGAACGTTTGTGAGACACACTCCTATTTAACATGATCCCTTACCCACACAAGAGGACGTGCACTGTGAACGTATGTGAGACACACTCCTGTTTAACATGATTCCTTCTACCCACAAGCGGAGGTGCACTGTGAACGTTTGTGAGACACTCTCCTATTTAACATGATCCCTTACCCCCACAAGAGGACGTGCACTGTGAACGTATGTGAGACACACTCCTGTTTAACATGATTCCTTCTACCCACAAGCGGAGGTGCACAGTGAACGTTTGTGAGACACACTCCAATTTTTAACATGATCCCTTACCCACACAAGAGGAAGTGCACTGTGAACGTATGTGAGACACACTCCTATTTAACATGATTCCTTCTACCCACAAGCGGAGGTGCACTGTGAACGTTTGTGAGACACTCTCCTATTTAACATGATCCCTTACCCACACAAGCGGATGTGCACTGTGAACGTATGTGAGACACACTCCTATTTAACATGATCCCTTAACCCCCACAAGCGGACGTGCACTGTGAACGTTTGTGAGGCACACTAATATTTAACATTATTCCTTTTACCCACAAGCGGATGTGCACTGTGAACGTTTGTGAGGCACACTAATATTTAACATGATTCCTTCTACCCTCAAGCGGAGGTGCACTGTGAACGTTTGTGAGACACACTCCTATTTAACATGATCCCTTACCCCCACAAGCAGACGGGAACTGTTAACTCACCTGAGATCTACCACGTATAAATGATCGGCATCCTGAAAATGAAGTACACCATGCAAGACATCCATATTTAACTGTGAACAGCGAGGGGAGTAACTCGTCTCCCCCCATGTCTGTTTGGTTTGATAATAAATATATCATGTCTCTTTCCACCCTTGTTTGGCTAACACCTTTTTAACTGAAGTGTAACTGGACACTGCACTATATCAATAGCATCACGATAATCAGCAACACTAGAGGACATAACTTATTCTCTCAAGTTTGTCGTCAAAGTAAAAGTATCTGAAATATTAAAAGCTCCCTTGTATCCGGCAAGCAGCGTCTGAGAGGTGGTGAGCTTCACGAAACACGTGTCTGTTTGTCTGAAACAGTATACATCCTTCCTGATGACTTAGACGCGTCTTTCATTATATTTAGACATATACGTTTATTGCCTTGTATCACGCCAACTATGATATATTCATTTTAAGAAAGTGAATGTACGTTTGATACATCCGCACCACATTTTACCTCAATACATTCCCTTGCGGTTACAGCATCTCCAGTTCTACTCACCTCGATGCTACAATGAAACTGGAGGACTTTGGTTTTCACCCAACCACAGCCATTGTACATGAATACCATTTTCTTCAATTATGAGGCTTTTATGCACAATTACTGACCATTCTCATGCACAGATGTCACTGAAGTCATCAAATCAGGACCTGTTTGTAAGCATGGAGTACATGTATGTCTCTGAACATTGTGTGTTAAACTGTATGTGTCCACCATTGACATATTTACACCACTCATTATACAAAGGTGCATTTTATGAACAATTATTAATATCATTGTGCATAACTATAATCATATATTATCTGCCGGTAACTATGTTCACCAATTGACTGTCACCTATTAGAGCCATGTGTGGCCAAGGATTGCATGAGACACGGCGTACAGTGAAGCGTCGATGATTAGGACGGTTTTGTTTCTCTAAAGTTGAAGAATACATATATCCATTGGACAACTTGTGTAAATTGGAAGGACAAATTTGATATGATACCACATGTTCATGCCACTTTTTCTCAGTTTCTTGTTAAAGATTCCGATGTTAGAAAAAAAAACAGCTATGTGTTCTGTGCAGTGATCATGTACGACAAACAGGAGGTGAAACTGAGGCGCGGAATTGGTTCACAAGTCAGATCACAGTCAGATCTTTTACTTCATTGCCATATCCCTTTTCGTGAAAATATGACACCACATAACTTTCTGTTAAGATCAAACGACCCTCTATAACTTTAATCAGCCAGGGTTGCTGAATACCTATTCTACCCGGATCCTCATAAGTCTTTACACACGCTAATCAACATTAACTCACCTCTAGACGTGATGATCTACATACAGATTGGTCATGCTGTTGACATTCGACAGGAATGTGGTTGTTTGTCGATATTAAAAGGTCGTTGTTAAGTTTTCGTTAATTTTTTATCGACATATCAGGCATTGTAACTGACACAATAAAGGCGCCATCTGTGTTCGATTTTTCCTTGACACCATTTTCTGTGAACAATTAGTTGGAGATGTGTATATATGGAGGAAATCAGTACACATTTAGGGATAAAGACACTATCACGTTCTTTTACTACCGTGGCAAATTCCGTTCTAGGTGTTGTTGATGAGTATGAGGAAGAGGAAGAGGATAAATGACAATGAGGAGACCATGATGAGGTGATGATGTCGACGAAGAGATGATAATAAATAGTAGGAGATTGATGATGGCAGGAAACAATGAGGATGCCCTTTAGATGATGATGATGATGATGATGATGATGATGATGATGATGGAGAAGATGAAGATGATGATGCAGAAACACCAGAGTACCGTGTGTGTCAGTGTGAGCAGGACCGATCGGACATATGTTAAGAATACATTTAAGAACGTACCTCCTAAATACTGTTAAATAGGCAAGTCTCGTCTTTGATAGTCAGTCTGTTTTCGTGACGCCTTGCCTAACTGCGTCATTGTAGATCACCTAGAGATGCGAGCTGTACCGGCGACACACGAGTACGAGCTTGTTCGATATTTTGAAAGGCTGTTGCCGCTCAGTACCTCATGACACTGACCTGAAACCTGTGCTGGTGGATCTGATTCCACACAGAAGAGCAATCGATTGCCGATTCATCCAAGCATAAACGTTAAACGGAGATCAATTATTAGGAATTTATGTTGAAGTAAGTATGCATGTATGTGTGAGAGCACCTTCGACCTGAAAGTATGAGAAAAAAAGGTCTTAAGACCCTCCTTTCTTTCCGAAAGACTGAGGTTTAGACTACACATGAACACACATGAATACGCAGACACGCGCACGCGCACGCGCACGCGCACGCGCACGCACACGCACACGCACACGCACACGCACAGGGATCAAGTAATAGTCAAACATGGATTTTATCAAGAGATTTGACCGATGTATTTTGAGTGAGTGAGTGAGTGAGTTTATTTATGTGCCGCATTCAGCAATATTCAGGCCACATGACGGCGGTCTGTAAATATTCGAGTCTGGACCGGACAGTCCAGTGATCAACCGCATGAGCCTCGATCTACGCTGGAATACGATCACATGGCTCAACGAACCAGATCACGTATCAGTAGTTTCTGTTGGTTTGGGTGTTGTTTAATATTCCAGCTTTATTACTCGTATCAATGTATGGTGAAACATGACTAGGGTTATATATATCATATATGTACATGTGCACATATCATTGTATGGTGAAACATGACCAGTGTTATATATATCATATATGTACATGTGCACATATCATTGTATGGTGAAACATGACCAGTGTTATATATATCATATATGTACATGTGCACATATCATTGTATGGTGAAACATGACCAGTGTTATATATATCATATATGTACATGTGCACATATCATTGTATGGTGAAACATGACCAGTGTTATATATATCATATATGTACATGTGCACATATCATTGTATGGTGAAACATGACCAGGGTTATATATATCATATATGTATATGTGCACATATCACTTTTGCCTTCGAAGCATGTTTTCTGTATTTGGAACGTGACACCAATGAAGGGCCCATGATATTTGGTTACCGTGTTTTACTGCACAACTATTCATGAATACAAGGGATGATAAAGAAATTATCACTTTCTCAAGTGTGCCATACGAAACAAATTATGCCCTCGTGGTGTCTTCACATGATTGCTGCAGCAATGGTTGGAAAATACAACATGCCATACATTATACTGATGTATAACTAAATAACTGGTTAGTAGTAGTAGTAGTAGTAGTAGTAGCAGCAGTAGCAGTAGCAGTAGCAGTAGCAGCAGTAGCAGTAGCAGCAGCAGTAGTAGCAGCAGTAGTAGCAGCAGCAGCAGTAGCAGTAGCAGCAGCAGTAGCAGCAGTAGCAGTAGCAGTAGCAGTAGTAGTAGTAGTAGTAGTGGTGGTAGCAGTAGCAGTAGCAGTAGCAGCAGCAGCAGTAGCAGTAGCAGTAGCAGTAGTAGTAGTAGCAGTAGCAGCAGTAGCAGTAGCAGTAGTAGTAGTAGCAGCAGGAGCAGTAGCAGTAGCAGTAACAGTAGCAGTAGCAGTAGTAGTAGCAGTAGCAGTAGCAGTAGTAGTAGTAGTAGTAGTAGCAGCAGTAGCAGTAGCAGTAGTAGTAGCAGTAGCAGTAGCAGTAGCAGTAGTAGTAGCAGTAGCAGTAGCAGTAGCAGTAGTAGCAGCAGTAGCAGTAGCAGTAGCAGTAGCAGCAGCAGCAGCAGCAGCAGTAGCAGTAGCAGCGGCAGCGGCAGCGGCAGCAGTAGCAGTAGCAGTAGTAGTAGTAGTAGTAGCAGCAGCAGCAGCAGCAGCAGCAGCAGTAGTAGTAGTAGTAGCAGTCCATGATTGTTGCAAGAAGCGACAAACAGGTTATATGAGGTCGCATGTCAGTGGTGGTCGATTGTCAGATCGCTGAAATATTGGAGTGTGACATTCAACAACATGGAAACATTTTAAAACCTATTAAAATCTCTCTTCCAGTACTTGAGAGGCCTATAGTACAACTTCAGATGGCTTACGATCACAATGTGTACAGATGGTTATTTTTAGAACTGAAAGCATAGTGGAGTCAATACTTTGAATGGACACCACTGGCAGCGTCTCGGCACGGGCCCAAACAGTAGTAACGGAGATGTTTATTCAGCGGACTGAAATCCGTATTTGAGAGAGTCCGTGTTATGGAGCAATCTTAAATGATCATATATTAAGAACAATTATTTTACAGAGACTCGGGGAGTAGTCTGGATTGTGGTGAAAACGGTATTACACAGAGTCCGGATTTGACAGATTCCACTACCACAAGAAACGCGAAATTCGTCACTATCTATTGTGACGTAAATCCACTGTGTTGAAGGGATCCTAACCCTTGCATATCCTAACTTTGATTCTAGGGTTTAACGTAAATACTAGGATAGGTCCTGACGTTTCTTAAGTCTATCTTTGTGGTAATTAACATGGCGTGGTACTTGTTTTGATGCGGTAAAAACTAAATTAATTTTGAATTTACAAAAGCAAACAGATTTTTATGAGTTAAGAATATGTTTCTGAGTTTATATTATACATAATAATCTATCTGTAATGAATAGATATGCTTGTTGCAATACATTATTTTTTAGATCTACAAAAGCGATCTTTTCATTTCTTACCTGTTCTAAACCTTTTCTTTCACAACATCGCTCTTCTCTGTAACATTACTGTGAAATGTCACTGTCAAGGCCATTTCGATTTCCTAAGTGAACTGTCAGATGACGCGTAATGAAAGTTTATGCCATGATAAAATAATTAAAAAGATCAAATGAAAATATTTTTTGCACATGTCTTAATGCTCTTTTGTCAGACTTTCAAAATATTACCAAAAATGTTATCTCCTTGTTGAGTAATGTGATGAAAATATCAAATATTTAGATCTAATAAAATATTTTAAATCTGTTAGAGTACATATTCACTGTCATTTTCTGGATATAAGATATGAATTTTTATTATAACTATAACTAATTACAATTGTCAAGTAAGTTCATCAAAAGCTGAATTTCACCAGTTTCAAACTTTTTGCTTCGATTTCTAGTCTGGCAATTTTTCTTGTAAACGGGTAAAGTTGCCCTTATATATGTGTTTTCCTGCAATGAATTATGGGTAACATTTCCCAACTTCATTAAGTTGGGTGAATTCCCAACTTAATGAAGGTTCTTTCTATCTCAACTACTCAAGAGCTCGCTGTCCTGCTAGGATCTGTAGCTCTACTCAGGACAGGGATAGGATCTGTTTAGAGAATGGGTCGTATCTTATCTGAACAGTAGGATCGATGTCCTAACTAGTTAGAACCTGTCTTTCGAGAATGGGCACTCTCGTATGTTACTGACTCTTATAATATTGTTTTTCACTGCGAAAGACAAATGTTTACCGCGGACGCAGCATACGTGACGTCACACATCAGTAAAATGTGAACTTGTCGGTTGACAGGCCGTGAAGCTAGAACTGCATTCTCTGCATAATGTTCATGTTCCTACGATGCTACTTAAGGAACGAAACCTGCTTAACGTCTGCATTTGCATATTCGTGCAACAGTGAGCATGCCACGTTTAAGTCCTAACGAACGTCAGATAGCAACAGGGAATATTGAGGCAGGCTGGAGCATCCCATGAGTCGCCATCTACAGACTGCTTGACCGCTACCAGCAGACAAACGCCGTCGCTGACTACCCTCGTAAAGGACGTCCACGTCGCTACAATGTGAGCTCTCATTTGCGAAATCGTTACAGACCAGCTACCACAACAGCTGTTGCTGATGCCAAAGGCGGTCATACCACTGACGTTAACGTCTGTTTCCTATTGGAGGACAATACCTATAGTCATGCGTTTTGTGGTTTCCATATTGGTTGACTGGATTTTCGAGTCATGCGGAAAGTAAACACACCAAGTGTTTCGAGTTATCGTTGTCTCTTGTGAAAAAAAACTGAGTTGGAGAAATGCCATGTTTTCACTCACTGTCAGTATCATCATCTCATACTGTTCGCGTTTCTTTTTGCGGTGACTACATGTGACGTACCGACTTGCTGTCACATTTCCCTGAACAACCACTAAATCCGATCACTGTGTGCTGGATGTCCACCCAACACCATGACACTCACGGAATGTGTAGACCTGTCGATGGGCAAAAAGTTAATTTTCTGACTGTAAACACGCTGTCGTCCATCTCGCCGGTGAGGAGAACCAGACAAAAAGTTAAGATTACCGCGCTTTGGCGCTGAAGCTGTTTACAATCACACAAATTTGGCGTTCTGGAACGACACAGTATATGTATATTGTTTGGGGTTTTTTTTACCGCAGTTGCATAGGTGAATTCCCTAATAAGCATTCGTGCGTTTCTTGTTTTGAAAAGTGTGTTAATTAGGAGATAAACATCATGTGTTGGCCAATTTCCGGGTGTTATTGAGTATTTGAAGCACGGGAATATTTCATTATTTTTCATTCCAAATGCATTCCCGTGCTTCAAATACTCAATAACACCCGGAAATTGGCCAACACATGATGTTTATCGACATTGCAAACACAAAAGTAAACCAAAGGGGTTTTAGTGTATGCACTCGTTTACATCGAATACGGACACAGCAGTGAAGTGTCATCAGCTGGCCGTTTCAGCTGGTTCCCATGGTAGCATCCGGAGTTGCTCATTTGTGACGTCATTCTAACTTTACGTCACAATATGATTTGAATGACGTCACCACTGTTGATGACACAACAAAACAATTGTTTACGTGTAAATACGCAGTGAATAGTCTTGCAGTTTCCGGGAATCTAATACCATTTGATCATGTTTTTCAACCAATCAGATTACAGAACACAGTGACTTTTGGTTTACAATGTTCATTTGTTTACACAAAGTAAACATTTACTCGTAACATGCATGTATGATCATAATGCGCTCTAATACGACTACTGTCTACCAAGGACACACCAACAAGTGGAACTCACCTTCAGTTATGTTTAATTGATTAATAACAAAGTCTGTTTGCAATATCAACCTAGCACCACTAGCTAAACATTTAGTCTGATGATCATACAAGTACAATACAAGTACATGCAAGTACAATACAAGTACAATACAAGTACATGCAAGTACAGTTCTCTTCGCCTGGCTGTAGTCACTTTTCAACATGGCTCTGTGTCAAACAGTAACACGTGTTTAATTAAATAGATGCGTTAACAATATTCATGATGTTTGATAAATGAATAATTAACGAACATTGCAGTTGATAACAACATCCGCTTGGTAGATAGTTTTTACACTTGCTGCTCATAACAACACATTCAAGAATCATGATTCCAGGTGCCGGTGTGGGCTGAAAAATATTCTCTTGGGGTTAATACATATGTGGTTTATGGTACTGATCTCATCAGTATTGATATATAATATTGTGTTGTGACTTATACATGCGACTTTAACTTGTAAAGTACAATTATCGAGACAAAATAACCATTTTTTTCAGACCCTTTAACGCTCTATTCAGTCAATATGAAGATTTTTAACATCACATCATCAGTTACTGATGGTAAAGCTAACGAGCATAATCTATTAATACCAGCCTATTCCTGCTTATGGGTGTGTGTCTTCGTATGTCTAAAAATGAAACAAACTATAGCTCGAGTCTACTCCAGCCTCATTGATTCCGCCTCTGGCAAGAGTAACAGGGCATTTTTGGTTGTCCAAAAAAGCTCACTTTCTGTTACTGTGGTTAATACCGTAATGACATAATATGACCATGCATCCTCCAAGGGGGAAAACAGGTTCTCCAGCTGGCTTAGCAAACACACTGACACCTACAAGAATTTGACTGAATGACCCTGCAAGACTGCTTGGCACTTGTATTGAGTCGTACCTTACTAAAATGCATGAAGTTATTAAAAAGGAATAATATGACTTGAAAGTACAAAACAATTTCAACCCCAAAGCATTGTCAAGTAGGTTATTTCCAATATTCATAACCCTTTACCTGACAGACAGTTCTGTACCGCAAATTACGTTTTGTTGAAATGAAGACCAAAACGTTTCATGTGTCTACTCTGTGCAAAGAACATCTAAGACAGACCCTTGAGTGAGTATACATTTTAAATAAAGGGAACCGAAATAAGATCGTGAAACTACTTTATTTCAGCAGTAATTAACATTTTTCGGTGGTTGACAGTTTTGAGGTGATACCAATTTTCTGGTGACCCGGAACTGACTTAACCATGTGGTTCCATAAATTGCTCTTTTCTCCAAAAATATGGCAGATGTAGAAACGATTTTTGTTGCTTTTTACAGGTGAAACGTATATGCATGCAGTGGAGTGTTAACATGAAGCAACTTGATTCTATTCTTATATTCGAGACGGGCCGTTCTGAATGAGTTACCTTTTCCGGACGAGCCAATGACAAATTACGTGATGATAGGTATCCTCGGTACTGGGCGCGCAAGTAAACTTCTGGTTCAGATCAAGTTAAACAAAATATATCACCTTAAAGAGCACTGTCTCGGCTTTAAAATGAGAGACTGAGTGAAGAAATCCATCAAGATTTACAGTGTTTAGGGGTTAATCTACGTGGCAGTGATCCGGTATGGCCGTGATCCGGAATACCCTTACCCACTCTACTTATAACATGGGGCAAGCAACCGTACTGCACTGCCAGGTTGCTTTCACAACCTTCAACGCATGGTGGATCGAAATAGTGTAAATATATTTGTGAAACTACAGAACATTTATCTTCCTGCAATATATTTGTCTTCGCCAGTCTTTTGTCCTATAGCATCCTGTAGACCATCAGAGCCGAAACTATCAGTGGCTGAAATAAGAATAAAAGTTCCTTCGTGGGAAACAAAGATATTGTGATTGAAAAAGTATTGTCCTCAGATAAGATAAGCTGTGCTTTTCTCATATGTAATGTAGACACTTGAACTGTTAGCTTCGTCAAGAACACCGTTGTGATTAACGGTCACAATGCACTGTGCATAAATGAGTGCCGACATTTCAAGAGGACGTTTCTTCCCATTTAATATCATGAGATGACTTCCGGCAAGGTAGGTGTGATTGGTATCTGGATTAATGTATAACTGTATGGTCACCGATTTCTGGCAAGGTATGTGTGATTGGTACTTAATTTAATGTGTGTTTGTATGTATGGTCACAGATTTCCGGCATGGTGGTACATTAATTAATGAATAACTGTATGGTCACAGATTTCCGGCAAGGTATGTGTGATTGGTACTTGATCTAATGTGTGTCCGTGTGGTCACAGATTTCCGGCAAGGTATGTGTGATTGGTACAAAGATTCATGAATATCTGTTTGGTCAAAAATTTTCGTGGGATTGTGGTCACAGCTACCGTTGATGGTGTTTGTTTTGTTACGAAAACTAACTGATAAGTGTACTTAAGAAATTTAGTACCTATTTCTTTTTATGACATCCTGGGTAATTACTTAAACTTTCAGAATTATTCTAACTGTCACCCAGTTTCCGAAAAATGTCCACCCTCTACAAACTGAAATGCTGCGCCTAACTGCATGCCGATATTTTCACATAACAGGAAGTTAATCCTCTATACAAGTCTCTGGCCGGAGAAAGTTGTGTCACATCATATAACCCAGTCTCCTGGCTTAACATGCCCCATTCTCCATAGTTGTTTGCCAGGCCTTCTGTCACACCATTATCCATTTTGCAGTGGTGTTTCGCTAATCTTTAAAAAGAGCCGCATCTCAGCCGTGAAGATCCGGGTAAAATCTGGTCTTCAGAAACCCAAAAGGCGACTAACACATGTCATCGTATCCCAGTGGTGTAGACCTATGTTCACGTTGTTGATCACTGGATTTTCTAGTCCAGACCCGATTTTTTACAGACCGCAACTGCATAGCTGGACTGTTGCGGCGTTAACAACAAACGAAAGCAAACGGTTTTACCCTATAACGTTTAGGGCTTCGAGAGACATCGGTGTTAACATAACATAAGTTATATATAGATGCTATGCAGAAACGAAAGAATATGTCCTGAAAGTAGTATGAAGGTAAACTTGTAAGAAGCACGGTCATCAGGTTATCTACGTGTGAACAACTGCACATGTGCCCAATAGGCGTGAACAGATACCAGTCCTGTATCTGTGGGCGTTATGTCCACAGATAAAGTCGCTGTCAGACCTGAAAACTTCTTGGAAGTAATTAAGGTCACTATTATGGAACGAGGAATGTTCTATGTAAAGGTGTAGAGTACGACCACACTGGTCTCGTTCTGGTGTTTTCTTTTGCCTGAGCGATTGTGATGATTATCAATCGACTTTAAGCAATTAAACGGGTTCCACGCATTGCACTGTGCATTATGACGCATGGTTGATCACTCAGGAGACGATTTTTAGGTTTGGTTACAGAAGCCGGCTGTGAAAAGAGACTGGACAGTCTGAAAGAACGCAAACAGTTCCATTGGGGGACACGGAGATGGATATGCAACGTCTTTAATATACTCATGGAAAAATTTAAGGGAACGCACGAAATAGCTGTGACGTTTAATCTTTGAATCAGAAAGAGAAAAGTTCATACAGATGAAAAGGCTTATGTCTAGTGATGAAAATCAATATCGGGTGTGTCCCTCATGTCTCTGGAGAACTGCTTGGCATCGTCGTGGCATGCTGCGAATGAGTGTACGGATGGTACCAATCGAAATTCTACGCCATTCTTCCTGGAGTGCCACGAAACGTTCATCCAAATTGTTGGGTTGAACAGGTCTGTCCCGAACATTGCGGCCAAGAACACCCCAAAGATGTTCGATAGGGATAAGGTCAGGACTTTTAGCCGGCCATTGCAACACCCGGACACCTGCAGCCCTCAGTCTGTCCCGACAAACATGAGCGATGTGAGGGCAGGCATTGTCATGCTGAAACTCGAACATTCGACTTACTGCAAGCGCAAAGGGGATCACAATCGGGTTCAGGATCTCGTCACGATATCGTACACCTGTTATCCTCCCATCAACACGAACAAGATTTGTTTTGTGGTTAAAGGTAAACCCGCCCCACACCATAAAAGAGCCCTCTCCATAACGATCATGTTGTTTGATGGTGCAGGCACTGTGACGTTCCCCAACGCGTCTCCAAACTCGAATTCGACCGTCATTATGGTCTAGTGTGTACCTGCTCTCATCACTAAACATGGTGTTTCTCCACTGACGTACGGTTCTTCCTCCATGGCTCCGTGCCCACTGCAGTCTTAACTGCTTGTGTTGCTCAGTCATGTTGATTCCAACCGATGAACGGCGGCATTTTAGACCAGCCGATTTAAGACGATTATGCACTGTGCGTGAACAAATTCCGACGTTTGTTCTTCACCTGAAGTCTGTATTGATTTTGGAGGAGGATTTGATAAGGCGTAGGGTCTGGTCATCCCGTGGGGTGGTTATCTTTTTCCGTCTCCGACCACGCCTCATTTTGACGTCACCAGTCGCTCTGTAGAGATTCCAAAGTCTGGATATCACACTAACAAACTTGTGAAAAGTTGCTGCAACCTGTCGTAATGAGCTTCCACCATTAACCATGCCAATTGCCTCCCATTTCTGTGCCAAAGTTAAGTACGGTCTCGCCATGTTAACAATGTTTCTAACCGTTGTGTTTGACAGTGTACACACATGTAACGTGTAAATCTAAGTGCATGTAACTTTAGGAGCATGTAGTGCACGTACATGGAAAGCATTATGGTGAGTTTGAACTGCTACTTTGAGACTATGAGTGGACTGCTCATCACGAAAACGATAATACACGGCGCTGAAGGTAGTAAACAGAAATTCTGAATTGCCCTTAGAAACATGCGTTCCCTTACATTTTTCCATGAGTATAATCATATAATATGAGCGACATTGCGGGGTAGCGTCTGACGCCTTTATCAGGCATGTGCTTGATGCATGTACATTATGCTGATCAATTTTAAATGTTTTAAATCGTCTTTAATAAAAGAAAAATAGGAAGGAATGCTAAAATGTTTTGGTTCATATTTAACACCGCACTTAGCAACATTCCAGCTATCTGGCGTCGTGCATACGATGACATGTGTAAACCAAGTCAACCAAGTCAGCGGGCCTGTCCATCCGAACCCATCTTACGACAAAGCATGGATTGCTGAAGACCTGTTCTCCGTTGTTCAAAGCAACCTTAGGTCCATAACTAAGGTTGGTCCGACCCAGCTTTAGCGTCTCTAGGGTAATATGGCGGCCGCTTTTATTTTATACAGCGAGATTGAAAGAAGTTTGAGGAAGCAGAGAGTGTACAGAGACCGAGTGAGTCAACTGGACACGCTTACTTCACGTGGTAACTAAGGACGCTTCCATTACTCCTGCGCTGAAGAGTTCAGCCTTGGTTAAGGTTACGGCTAAGGTTGGAGTCCGAGTTAAGGTTGCCCTGAGGTTGTGTTGTGAGTGAATGAGTTAATATTTAACGTCACATCGGCAGTATTGCAGCCATATCGTGACGAGAGCATTCTCAAAAAAGGAATCTATGTATATGATAAAAACCTGTCGACAAAGGACAGTAAAACAACTAGAACATCACAACAGGAAATATAACTAGCGTGAAAAGTTAAAAGTAATATCCCTATTCAGACAATACAATGTAAAAACAGGCTATATAGATCACCAACAACTGACGGTAGATCACCATACTAGGGGCCGTGGGGACTTACAGTACTTCTACTACCTGCATGGTCCCTAGCTGGAGTTACACCACCCCCTCAGCTGCTGGTGATTGTATGCAAGATTAGCCACAAATTAAAATGACAGAAATACTACGGCTGAAAAAATGAAAGAACAAAGATGACTTCATATGTTTTGGGACTTACGTACCCTCTCAGGAGGACAATAATTTACAGTGCTTTAACCCCCCTCGAGGATACAGCCACTAACACTCTAAGTTACTAATTCACACTTCCAAGCATAAAATGTGTATCTATACACCTGGAAATTAATCAAGCAACACCCCAATTTTTTCTATTGGAGCAACTTTGAAGTGTTCTGACAATCAAAATATGCCGGGTTGATATAGTTTGACACTTTTTTATTCAACAGACGATCTCTGACAAACAACTTAAAGGGAAAAAGTATCAAGACTTTGCTTTATTGCAACGAAATCCAAATTCTTAAAACTGTCTTAAATTCATGAAAAAATGGACACAATTTACTATTCATCCACAGACGTTGTTGTCAGGTGTATTAACACAAATGTCACATGGAAAGAAAGAACAGTCATCTGAGAGTCTGCACACCGACTTTCATCAATATCTAGTGTGTCCTCCCTGCGCACGCACCACCGATTCCAGACGCCTCCTCATTCCTTGGATGAGTCTCCGGATCTGATTCTGGGGGATCCTGTTCCACTCCTCATGCAGGGCAGCCGTCAATTCGTTGAGATTATGGACTGGTGGGTCTCTCTGCCTCACACGACGGCCAATAAAGTCCCACAAATGTTCAATGGGGTTGAGGTCAGGGCTCATGGCAGGCCATGGAATTCTGTCAATTGCATTTTGCCGCAAAAAATCATTTACAGCATGCGCCCTGTGAGGTCTAGCATTGTCGTCCATAAATATGGGTCTCGTTGCCAGAGGATGGTTCTCAAAATGAGGTACCACAGCCCTGTCAAGAACCTCCTGTTGGTAACGAACACCGTTAAGGTTGCCACGGATGGTAATGATATCCAACTTGCAGTTCATGGAAATGCACCCCCATACCATAACGGAACCTCACCCAAAGGCCACAGTCTCCTGGATGTTCCGTGGAGCCATTGCTGTGTTCCTCTGCCTCCAGACCCGAGTACGACCGTCCACCATGTGCAGCAAGAACCGGCTCTCATCTGAGAAATGGACCTTCCTCCAAGAGGCAATGTTCCAGTGCAAACGGTCATTACACCAGGCCAGTCGGGCTGCCTTATGGGCTGGAGACAGTCTGGGTCGCTTGATTGGCCTCCTTGCCCGGTATCCTGCAGCTTTCAGACGATTCCGAACAGTCCTGTTCGAGATGGGTCTCCCTGGAAGCCACTCCTGTCTCAACCGAGAGCTCGAGTCGAAGGACCTGCGCCGTACAAGTCTCAGTAAAGCTCTGTCCTCCCGGACTGTGGTCTTCCTGGGTCTTCCTGGTCTAGGCAGGTCTTTAACTTCATTAGTGGCCCGGTATTTTTTCAAAAGTTTTGAAATTATGGAATGATGTCGTCCGATTTGAGTCCCGATTTGTCTTAGAGACATACCAGCATTCCTCATGCCGATTATTTGCCAACGAGTGGCCTCTGATAATTTCCTACGTGCCATGACATTGAAATGAATGAAAAACCGAATGCAATCGACAACCTGCGCTTGTAAACACCCCAGGGAAAAAGTGCATTTTTCGAAAGTTGAGGTTAAAGCAATGCACGTGCGCTGTGCAAGCTTCACGCGCGTCATATCAACCCATGAAAAGCTCATGCTGTATGTCAATACATCAAAATTGAATAATCAATCATCAAAATTACTTCGTTAAACTTTGTTAAGTTTTTATGTGTCTTTGAATTTGGTGTTGCTTAATTAATTTCCATATGTATATTTACAGTTCATTTAGCAAATCTAATTCTTTTAAAAATGCAATAAGTAAATGAGAGCTAACATTATTAAAAAGATCCTTCAAAGTTCGTGAATTAAAATATTTATCCCTTGTGGAGCTTTTGTTGTGCAACGGGCGTATCTTTTTCTTAAGGTGATGGTAACTCCAACTTTAGTGTTTAGTGTTGATCTTAACTAAGGCTCTTTTGTACAACGGGACACAGTTCTTACTCACTGACTCACTGAAGTGTGGGTGCTTGCTAGCACTTGAGGGACGTAGAGAATACAATTTTGTTAAGAAAAGTTCATGAATTCAGGAACATTGGGATATATTAAGACAACGATTATGATAAATAGTGGGAACGGAATGCCAACTATATATTCTTTGTATTCTGCAGGTTTTTACAACTGTTTCGCTCCTACAAATACTCAGTCTCGTGACGTCACAGGACGAAAACTGTACGTCAACATGCTCAACGCTCCTGTCTTCGCCGCACACCACAGTGTGTTTTGAAATCCATTGTCTACCATTCTTAAACGAAGAAACGGAAATCTTGAACATAGCGGGGTCAACCCTTGAAGACATTCCTGAAAATGCCTTTCTGTATCTTACAAACCTGACTCAAATCCACATAGCAGATTGTACCATCGGGACCCTGAAGTCATATTCCTTCAACGCAACATACAACATTATAGACATTTTCATTCACCATTCTCACATCAGAACTATTGAATCCTCTGCTTTCGGGAAGAGTACATTTGCTAATGGCGGAAAACTCAACACGTACCAGTTGCTTATAGGAACCATTGAGTCTTTTGCTTTTGATGGGATATCTGATTTGGAGGGACTGACTTTCTATGCAACGAACATCACAACTATAGAATCGAAGGCTTTCTACAAGATATCTTCCTGCGAGTCTTTCCAAATATACCATTCAACAATTACCAATCTCAGGTCCTTGGCTTTGGATGGGTTTACAGAAATGAAAAATGTTCGAATTTTTTCTTGCACCATTATGAACCTTGAACGAAACACCCTGGAGGCCTTTCAGTCAGATATGGGTTCTGATTTTATGTTCTTCTACATCAGTGTTGACTGTGTGTGCGATATCACTTGGCTCTTTTCTGTTAAATCTTTCTTCCCGGATTTCCCTCTAAATGGGATAGGATGCACTATGGACTCAGTGTTTGAGGGAGCTACTCTTGACACGCTGAACGTCACTGACATCTGTCAGGCGAGTGAAACTGAAGATACGAAAATTCCCAGTACAGAGATTTCTGAGACTATTACCACTCCTAACGTGGACACAAACACAACCACCGAGCTTCCAAACCCAGGTACCGCGAGACTGATGCCAGCATCAGTCACACTGATTCACTGTGCCGTACTTGCCTCTGTGTTGTGGCTTGCAATGCAATATTGATGTATTCTCATTAAATCGGTTTTGGACTCGAGGGAGTGTCGGTACCTGGCTAATATATCATCCATCTAATCTCTCTCTCTCTCTCTCTCCCCCTCTCTCTCTCTGTGTGTGTGTGTGTGTGTGCATATAGAGAAAGAGAGAGAGGTTAGGTGGATGAAGTGCTGTGTGTTTAAGTTTCAGCGTGCAATTTTACACACACGTATGTATCAGACGAGACATATTTCCAAACTTAGATATCAAGGTCGCTCCAAACCTAGATTATACGGACGAATTCGAAAATTGTTTTCTGTATTTTCTTTCTGCTTATCGTTGTTGAAATTTTGTTGGTGTATTGAGAACATTTGTTTGTGTCTATGCTGACTAAAAAGGTATAATTGACTTCAAGGTATAATTGATTATGTGCTGTAAAAACGTATGGACGACTTAACTGTTTTAAAATGTTAAAATAATCGAACAACTTCATCCTTTGGTCTCTACATTTTACAACTCCCGATTTTCCAAGATTCCAAGCAGCGTTTGCAACGGTTGTGTTTCATCAAGGTTGAAGCCATCAGCAGATCTTTCAAAACATTTTATGGCGGACATGTGAGGACATTTCCAAATGTGACCAATAATGTCCGATGTAATGTCGTATTTTGGATGTAAAATGCTTATTGTATCTCATAACATGATTCACTGGATTATCTGGTCCAGATTCGAATATTTACATACCGCCGTCATACTGCTGGATGTGGCGAGATACGTACCGCACACAAACACTCATTATGTTGTCGGGGTTATAGAGATGGAGAGTGAGTGAGTGAGTGAGTGAGTGAGTGAAGATTTATAGTCACATCGGCAATATTGCAGCCATATCGTGACTACAACAATACACATGCATTTTAACAATGGATAAAATTATTTCGTAAAATCTTTCAGCAAAGCACAAACAACTGGGTTATCACAATGAGTGAGTGAATGAGTATGCTTTTGCTCTGTTTTCAGCAATGTTTCAGCAATATCACCTGAAATGTTCCTCACTCATTGTGCTCATGTGGGGAATCGAACCCGGGTCTTTAGCGTGGCGAGCGACCTCTTTAACCACTAAACTACCCTATCCCGACACTGGAAACAGAATATGTACTTGCAACATTCCATGTTTGCAGAATATTTCACTATACAGTCGACCCCCGTTTACCCGGACCCCACATATCCGGAAATACCGCCTTCCGGACGATTGGTATGTGAAACGAAACTAACGTTCATTAATTGTACTCGCTTAACCGGACCCTGCGCTTCCGGATCCGGGCGGTGAATTTTCAAACAATTCCCATGTATCTTCCTGTAACACTGCTATTGTTGAATGATCAAATCCTCTGCTCAGTCAGATTGCCGGAGGTCGTAATGCCCGTCGCTTACGACCTAGTTTTGTATACTTCCGTGACAGCAACTCGGTCTTTTGCGATTTAATAAAAACAACAAGTGCATCCCCTCGAAAGGCCTGTGTATATGCCTCGGACACACATCGGAAATGTGGACAAAAGCTTTTGATACTCGTGAGACTTATAAAATACGATATGTTCAATGACGAGTGCTTTGACGTGATTTGGTGATGCACCTTTACAGGTTATATAGTAATGGGGTTGGATAGTAAATCAGGACTTAGTTTATCGATTTTCGGACCCGCGGTGGGCGCCTGTGAGTTAGGCCGGTTATCTGCATCGGCCACACTTGGCAAAGACCTTCAAAAGCTAGTTTCTGAATACGTTGTGCATGCTCTCCTATTTTCTTTTCTTTTTTCTGTTTTCCATTGATCCTTGTTTGAGATTTTCGTGTTTTGCGTGCTTACTTTCATGTTTGCGTGTTATATAAGTTACACGTGTAGTTCGAGATAGATTTGATGCGTGACCGACAATGGTGATACATAGTACTGATCTGGCTACTTGTATGACAAGAGAGAAATGGAAAGAGAGTTTTGGGCTTTTGGGGAGAAAATAGAGGAAGACGGTTTGGTATGATATAAAAACTCCAACTGGGTGAAAACAGTTTCGGTGAGCATATCATGTTTAATTATAGATTTATATTGGGGATGGGGAGGTTTGTGCTTGCCCTGTGCTCACCGGCAAGGAGTTGGTTGGTCAAACGTAGTCGCAATAGAGTCGTCAAAACTGGAATTAAAAAGTCGGGTTAGTCGGAACCACGTCTTTTGTCAGTTTGGGAACAGTAGTATCGTCAGGACCACATTCGTCATTGTCATTGTCCGCCCTTTCTCTCTGGGTACCCGTGTCAAGTTTTGTTTGTCATGAATAAGTTACATAATCCTATAATAAATCGTGTGCAGTTGAGAGTTTTCGGGCTGTTTAGGCTGCATAAAAGTAATTAAATATTTCTCGGGCCCATATTTTTCAAAAAGTAACGAGGGCGATAGGACATTTTTAAAAAAATGATGGATCAAAATGACGAGTGAGAAACACGTTTTTATTGTTTTTTCTCTCTCAGAAATGCTGCTTGGAAAGTTTACCAAAGTGTTAATGAGTTGGACAAATCGATGATCAGGACTTAGTCATGG
Source organism: Haliotis asinina (assembly GCF_037392515.1). Classification (NCBI taxonomy): domain Eukaryota; kingdom Metazoa; phylum Mollusca; class Gastropoda; order Lepetellida; family Haliotidae; genus Haliotis; species Haliotis asinina. Next base: position 386,091 of record NC_090290.1, read on the forward strand.
TCTTGCTCTTCATTCTAGTGGCAAACAAGGACAAGCTGAACCCCGACCTGACAGTTGACGCATATTAGCATGTATGAGTGCCGCCCATTGGCACCTGCCATTTATATCCGCTATCGAATGCTGTGAGATGGGTGAAGCAAGTGAGAGTCTCATGACTTCCGTGCTCTAGTCTACATCTGCTCTCCCTTTCACGCGTTGGTTTGCTCACCGCCGTGTACCGCCTACTTCTCGTAAACACGTTCACTCCACCGTATCCTTGTTTACCAGTTGTTCGTTTTATGTGTTTACTTTCCTGCTTGTCAAAACAGGTTGTAGGAAGTTCAAATGTTTTGTCGGACAACTGCTAAAATGGTCGAGGTCGGTGAGCCCATCACGACGTCATTCAAGACAGTGAGAGTCCGAAATACGTATAGAGTGTCATCTGTAACAACACCATCGTCCATCACATTGTTAAACATCTGGCAACGCCTAGGGCTTGAGTTTCGAAGCTCTCTTAGCGCCAAGATAGTTGTAACTGGCACATATTAACATTAACTTCCGACTATCTTAGCGCTAAGAGAGCTCCGAAAATCCAGGGCCTTGATTTTCGAAGCTCTCTTAGCGCTAAGATAGTCGTAAGTCAGTATTAATGTATGGCACTTACGACTATCTTAGGGCTAAGAGAGCTTCGAAAATCTGTACCCTGCACTTCAGTAGCTTCCTTGTGCAATATGTGCGGAGCTGACGATGGTCCATATGGCAATGCCAACAACGTGTAGTAAACCTTACCCTACGGCAAGTCCAAGACAAATAGTATGATAAAACAATTCAATATGGTGGATACCATGTACTCCTCCCACAAAGTTCAGCAACATAAATGTTTTGTCTCATTACATTTCCATTTACTGATGTTGCAAATCACGGAATGGTGCAATAGCAAGGTGAAACATATGCACACACTATTAACATAATGAAATGAAATGGAACTGAGCAATAATAGAAACCTTTAATCATTAAAAGCTTGTACCTGTGAAACAGACGCGCAAAATGTGCCGCATTGATGGAGCAAAATGTTAACATTAAGGTTCAAGTCAGTTTTGGAGAGTGAAGCAGTGTTCAGTAACGCTTATGGCCACCACGAACACAGATACAAGCTTCTATACTTCTTTGCATTGGCCAAATGAGCCTTTAAAGTTGTTGTTGTTGAATGTTGTGCCATTCTCTCCTCAACGCCTGCTCAAGATGATCCTGAATCTGGGGTGAACATGGACACCGTAAACACAACTTCCAGTAATGTCTTGGGCGTAGTCAAGGGGATTAAGCTCAAGATCTTGCCAGTCCATATGTGTTAGGGTTAGGGTTAGGGTTAGGGTTAACCTAACCCTAACCAGTCCATATGTGTGATGTTGTTGACCCTGATGTTGTTGACCCTGATGTTGTTGACCCTGATGTTGTTAACCCTGATGTTGTTGACCCTGATGTTGTTGACCCTGATGTTGACCCTGATGTTGTTGACCCTGATGTTGTTGACCCTGATGTTGTCAACCCTGATGTTGTTAACCCTGATGTTGTTGACCATGATGTTGTTAACCCTGATGTTGTCGACCCTGATGTTGTCGACCCTGATGTCAACCCTGATGTTGTTGACCCTCCATGGACGGGCATTATCATCCATGGACGGGCATTATCATTCATGGACGGGCATTATCATCCATGGACGGGCATTATCATCCATGGACGGGCATTATCATCCATGGACGGGCATTATCATCCATGGACGGGCATTATCATCCATGGACGGGCATTATCATCCATGGACGGGCATTATCATCCATGGACGGGCATTAGCATCCATGGACGGGCATTATCATCCATGGACGGGCATTATCATCCTTGGACGGGCATTATCATCCATGGACGGGCATTATCATCCATGGACGGGCATTAGCATCCATGGACAGGCATAATCATCCATGGACGGGCATTATCATCCATGGACGGGCATTATCATCCATGGACGGGCATTATCATCCATGGACGGGCATTATCATCCATGGACGGGCATTATCATCCATGGACAGGCATAATCATCCATGGACGGGCATTATCATCCATGGACGGGCATTATCATCCATGGACGGGCATTATCATCCATGGACGGGCATTATCATCCATGGACGGGCATTATCATCCATGGACGGGCATTAGCATCCATGGACAGGCATAATCATCCATGGACGGGCATTATCATCCATGGACGGGCATTATCATCCATGGACGGGCATTATCATCCATGGACGGGCATTATCATCCATGGACGGGCATTATCATCCATGGACGGGCATTAGCATCCATGAAAATGAAGTTAAGACCCACTTGTACAGGTGGCCGTTCGGGTGATGTCAATGTTATGAGATAAATCTTTCAGTAAAAAAATCGCTATCGAGATTGATAAAGGTATTATACTGGAAAAAACTTGTTGTTTAATGTTTTGTGTGGAGTATTTTTAACTAACCAACTAGGTTTCATATAGCTAAGACCCGTCAGCCAGTTTTCATACTTATAAGGAAGGTCAAACAAACGCCTGTTAACCACAGAATGTCTAATGTCCATCTTTCCTCCCATTTGCTTGAAACGACACAGGCAAAGGATTAACATGTGGCCTTCGTTCACACTGCACGACTGCTTCTGAACAAGATCCAAAATAGCTTCGGAAATCAGAATTTCTCACAGGTGAACGATTATTTCTAAATTCCATAGGTAATGATCAGGAATGAAAAGGTATCTTGTACCTACATTCAATAACATCTGAAACTAGAAAGCGTTTTCATTCGTAAAATTAACATTTGTCTCATTCTTCCCCCTATTCAAAGTTGAGAATTTTGATACGGTTAATAAATAACAGTGACAAAACGTATAAGAACCAGTAAAATATAACACAGACAAGTCTAAAATATTCAATAATAATGTGACCAAACAATGAGCAAGTTTCAATGAATCACAATCCCAAATTCCAGTACAGCGCAAATGAGTTACAAATCTACGGTAATTGGTTCATAAATATCAAATATTAAGTCACCAGTGGCATGGCATTTATAGTGAGACCTGGTATAATAAATGGAGCTTGTTTCCTATGAGAGCGGTCAGGCATGGAGTGTCAATCTTGAATGTAGGTGTTGTTTTGACAACTAGTTTATAAGGATGATATATTGCCTTGAACTATGCGACAACATAAAATTTGGAGGTAAAGAGCTAAATAATGTAGATACGTGTGTATTTCAAACAGTTGTGTCACGCCCAGGGAAGCCCAAGCTATTCAAAGGAGTACAGTATACCTTTGTTAAGCTATAATAAAGCTACGCGTGGCTGTATTCACTAAAGTAAACTTTGAAAGCAGGAAGGTAACATTTACGTATTGTAACATTGTATTGTTGACTTCATGGAGAGTACATCTTCTGACCGCTGTGTATCATATAAACCTAAGCTATGTTTGCTCTGATAATATTTCTCCGACAGCCATGCCCGTGGAAGGGCGGAAAGACTATTTGTCCAGCATTTACTTTGATCCCAAACATTCAGCAACCTTTTCAGGCCCATCTAAATTACAATGCATCGTGAAACAGGAGGGAAAATTTGATAAATTACGTCACATCAAGAAGCGGTTATCGTCTGAATATGTCTAGCCACTTCAACGAGCTATGGTATAAGTTCAAACGCAATAGAGTGATAGCTTCAGGCCTCAATGGTCGTTGGGACATCGATTTAGCTGACCTTTTTAATACATATCGCCTCACACAATGACGGGATGAAATACCTATTCATTGCAATTAATGTATTTATACGATTTCTACGTGTGGATCCCCTACAAAATGAAACTCCTGATGCTGTTATTAAAGAAGATAGTTTCTAAAGCTACTCTACCACTCATTATAAGATATGACAAGGGTCGTGAATTTGACTGCAAGAAAGTAAAATCAAGTTTAGCCAACAAGGGTAGTACCTATTACGTCACACAGAATAAAACCAAGGCCTCTTGTGCAGGGAGAGTAATCCGGTCTATAACTACATGTATGGCAACTATATGATATGGGATACAAGTCCATAACGTCAAGGGTATGGAAGGTGGTCCTCATCAAAGTTACCTTCTACGCAAATGAAGTTCAAAGAGTAGATAAGCAAGTTGACGCTCTATGGAGAGTGCAGAGAGTATTATAGAAAAGGAAACCGACTGGAAGGAAGGAAGTTTTTGTTAAATGGATGGCCTACCCAAAGGAATCTAACAGCTGGATCCCCGAGGCAGATCTACAGTACTTTTAGTGGGTATAAAGAGCATCCACAGCTGGAGTGAAACTGTTGACCCGACAACATGTACAGTTGTTCTCTCTGTTCCAAGACCTCATGATTTAGTCAGACATAAGCGTAATAAACACAATGAGGATGCCATGCAGCAGCAGCAATATTCCCAGCAGCAGAACCATCATCGGTCTAGTGATGTAGACAATTTCACGTTTCCCCTACAATGAGCTGGTGGTGGGTCCTGCTAGGGAGGCAAATCGATGTTTCTTTATAACCATCTACGACAGGGATGTATACAGCCAGCACCGAATCACATTATCTGGTGTTACACCCAGTGGCAGCCTCTATATCAGGAAGTCAGCGAACAGTTTCCTTATGTGAAGTTTGTAGAAGGAATCCCTTACAATCTAGAGGATGATGATTATTCTGATGATAGAAAAATCAATATGATTCTTCTGGATGACATGATGTTTCAGACCCGGGATGACAAACGAATCTCACAGCTATTTACACACATTTACACAAACTTCTCATCACAAGAATGTCATTACTGTTACAAAATCTGTTTCCACAAGGAAAAGAGGTACGTGACATTGCTCTGAATTCTCATTATGTGACGCTAGTGAATTCTCCTGTGGATAGGCTGCAGTTCCAATTGTTTCCCAGGCGCTTCTGCCCCAACAACGTTGATGGGTTTATGTCAGCATATGAGACTGCTGTTCAAAAACTCTATGGCAATCTGGCAATTGACCTATGTCTCTCAAGCTGATATACCCTCAGCGTCAAAGATAACATCAGGGCACCTATCAGATCTTTCCCCACAATAAAGACATACCCGGACGGGGATCAGCTGTATAAAAGAGAAGCATCCTGAGTCGTGCCATGTGACCATAGACACTCAAAGGATGAACATCTCTGAAGAAACTCTGGACAGTGTGAACCCATCAGAAGACGGAAACATGCCTAGCTGTGATGAATGTAGGACTTTGTTTGAAAACGGACATGACTGGCCCTCTGCCCCGAGAATGGCTGGAAACTACTACGGAAACGACCCAAAATGAATACCACTGATAACAAAGAGGGAAATATTCTACATCTAGAAGAGACATCTAAGGTTACTGACGTTGATACAGAGAGAGAAGTCAAAGGGCTGGAAAACATGTGGGACCAAAATCGTGTAAGGAGAACATGAGGAAAAGGAAGGAGGAGTATGAAGACCATGGGAAAAGTGAGAGATGGCTACAAAAGTAATTGCTAAAATGCTGGCAGACTACCTTTCTGGAAAGGCTTGTGAAAGTCGTTTGTTGTGGCAGTTATTTTGGCAAATGACCCCTCTTTAAGTCTATGTTTGAGAAAGTAAGAGGCTTGGACCCTGACATGAACACCAAAGGCATGGATACCCAAATCACTCAGTGGATGAAACCTGTCATGAAAGATATTCTGTCTTATGTGGACTTTAGAACATGATTAACAAGATTTAGAACTTTTTTACAGGTCTGAGGATGAACAGTCGGATGATGAACTGTGAACTTATTCGTTTTGTATGAGCTGATCATGTGTTTGAATGTTAATGCATTAATCTGTATGCAATTTTATTTGAGGTGCGTAATCATCAACATGTATTGGTGTATTTGTAATACAGAGTGTAAATAGCATCAAATAGTTGAGTTTTTCATCTTGGCTAGGAATGATCTCGTATACACACATACATATATAAATTGCATTGAGGTGGACACATTTGCAAAGAAATACACAACCTCAGCTTTTAAGTCAAAACCTTTATTTCATACATATCACAATGTTATAACCATGAATAAATTCACACATCCAGGCATACATCTTGCCATTGTGTAAAAAAATTATTTTTTTTCGGTCAGTCTATGAACTGATAATGTCTCAGAATTCACATATACAGTGGTTGTAACACTTTTATACAGAGTAGACGCCATTTCAACTTTATACAACATAATATGTTGAGGAACGCTTTCACTTGCTTTCTCCCGTTATAACAAAACTGCGTCATTACATTGAGTTCTAACTGAACAATGCAACCACTGTGTATAGTCCCTTGTGATATGAAAGGTATGAAATGGCTTAAACAAATACACATTTATGAAATAATTACTCCCTTGAATCTGAATTGACTTTATAATGGCCATACGCTAGTGTATGAACTTAATCTCCCAAAACATGAAAGCAACTGAAACTAATTTTGTTCACAGCTACGCTACGACTTTTGCTCCAAATGCTGTGCATAGTGTGTCTATACTGTACCTCATTGTTTGTATATGGAATGTCTAAGCTGTTTCTTCATCACGGTTCTGGATACTCCCTTAGTCCTCTGTTTTTCTTATCCATCACAAAAAAGAGAATACATTTTTTTCAGGAGCACAGTCCCCAACTTCTTCTTTGAACTTGCCCAAAACTTTGGCATTTTGTACAGAATACAGAGGGTGGGAGTAATTTCCTGTGGCAAACAAATCAGCATGTGGATATTCTAGGTCAGCCTACAAAATATATCCAGTTTTAGAATCGTCAGGGAAGCACTGTATGTTATATTAAATAAATAAATAAATAAATACATACATACATACATACATACATACATACATACATACATACATACACACACACACACACACACACACACACACACACACACACACACACACACACACACACACACACACACACACACACACACACACACACACACACACACACACACACACACATACATACATACATACAAAACCGAAATAGCAATGCATTGCTGTCTTGTCCATATCTCATGGGAATAACAGTCATCTCTGCTGTCCACCAGGTGGTATTGAAGTCAGTACCTCCTATGACCACCTCCAGCTGCTACCACTGCCCTTACCTCCCGCGTACAGATAGAATCAGTCATTAAATGTTTTGTGGTGGAATCCTTCTCCATTCCTCCTGCAGCATGTGGAACGACTGTGGTGGATTACGACGTCGACGTACCAGTCTATCCACCTGATCCCATAGGTGTTTGCTTGGGCTTAGATCCGGGGATCTGGAGGGCCAGGGGAGGGTATTGATGTTGTTCTTGGCCAGGTAGTCCACGGTGGCATGTTCTGTGTGGGGCCTAGCGTTGTCCTGTTGGAAGAGCTGCCGTTGACGGTCAACGAAGTGAAGGACGTGCGGACGGAGAATCTGGTCTACGTATCGATTGGCCGTCAGATTGCCTTGGACATACACACGTTCCGATCTGCGGGTGTATGACCTCCACCTCCATAACACTCTCTCCACCGAATCTGTATACCTGTCTGATGCAGTTAGGAGCAAAACGTTCATGACGTATCGGGCTCCAAACTGTTCTTGTGCTGTGTCCCGGGCAGTACGATGGCGGTCACGTAGGTTGGTTACCCAGATGTATCGATCTTGGGCAGGTGTGGTGACTCTACGTCTTCCTGATCTTGGACGGTCATTTGTCGAATTTGTTTGACGAAATCGATCCCATAATTGTGTTATTGTGCTAGGATGAACGTTGGAGATCCATGCCACCTCACTCTAAGATTCGCCAGCTTGCAATCATCCAATTGCCTGGCAGCGTTGAGACGTCCCATTTTTGTGTACAGTACTTGCAAAGATCGTGGATGAAATTGTGAGATTCATTTAGGTCTTTTATAGTCACATGCTGTACTCATGCTTTGCACGTGAGAAACAATCATTAGGCCTTATATTTTCTTGCTGCATGACATCCACGCACATCACGACAACCCTGATTGACAAAACCGTTCAAAATCATTTTTGGTTGCGTTTGGTCAAGCATGATCTTCTAAAACATTCCAAAAACAATGTACAACCCTAAAAAATGTAAGTATCATTTTGCGTTTCTCTTTTTGAAGAGTGTAGATTATTAGTCAGCTTTTGTCTACAACAGGGAAGAGCTTTTTACCATTGTAACCAGGATGTTGTAAAAAGAGGTTGTCGAGGTGGAAAACACAAAATACAAAACTTTTCAAATAACAGTTTGGCCCGCTCGGATAATTAACAGACAATTAACAGAAATATCACTATGTGCATAATGAATGTACGCTCAGTCAGAAACAAAACTCTGGAAATTCATGATTTTATTCTTGAACATGAGTTGGATATGTTCATACTTACGGAAACATGGTTGAAAGATCATGACACGGTTGTGGTCAATGAGTTAATAACAAACGGATACTCAACTGTCACTGCCAACAGAAGCAATAAGCAGGCCTAGGAAGGTGGAATAGTGGTCATTCACAAACTTGGACTCACTGTTGAACGTATGGTATGTATGAACACCTACAAAACGTTTGAGCTACTAGACTTAAAATTGAAAATCAGTGGAGTTGCTCTCAAATGTCTATCCACATACAGGAGCCATCATCAGGGAAACATCACCTGTCAAACACTCAGATTCTCACGGAATTTGGATGTCTATTTGACTTATCCATTATTTCAAACGAATTCTTGATTATTGCTGTGATAATGTTCTTGCTCAAAAGATTTTAGAACATCTCTATAGCTTCAGATTGCAACAATATATATCAGAATCTACGCTTAAAAGTGGCCACTGCCTTGATCTTGTCATCACCAAAAGTTCCAATTTAGTCATCAACAGTCTTTGAGCTGAGGATTATGGATTTTCAGATCATAAAGGCATATTCTGTGAACTGAAGTTAACCAAACCCCGACCACCAATGGTTAAAGTAATCTACAGAAAGAGAAGGTCGATAGATACTGCCTCTTTCAAAGAGGATATAAACAACAGCAATCTTCATTAACTCATGGAGAACATCAAGCAAGAAAGCAAGACCGAGTTGAAGACTCAAGTGTATAACAGCACACTGAAGAGACTGGACAACCACGCCCCTCTCGTGACACGCAACATCACCATGAGACCTACATCCGACTGGATGTCTGATGAAGTCTTTAAAGCCAAGCACAAACGTCGGTCTGCTGAACGTAGATGGAGATCTAGCAAACTTGAAGTAGACAGACAGATCTACCAATCTGCCAGAAATGAAGTCAACAACCTCATCAAGAACGCAAAACTAGACCACATTGCTAAAATGATCGAAGAAAGCAAGGGAAACAGCAGACAGTTATTAGCTTTATCAAAGAAACTGACGGAACCATGAGCAACGACTATCATACCTTCTCAAGAGGAATCTAGTCTACATACAGAGGAGTTTGCAGAATTCTTCAGTATTCTTCAGAACATTCGCGAAGACAAACATCAGGGCTGCAGAATCCTCTGGAGCATGACCAACCGTTTTGCAGCGAAAACTTGTCATATTCGAACCAGCAGACATCAAAGAGATTACAGATACAATAAAATCTGCGCCTTGTAAATCCTGTGAATTGGATCCAGTGCCATCTTGGCTTCTCAGAAACTGTCTAGAATCATGTCAAATTCTTATATCTTTGTCATCAATTCTTCTCTCCAAGTGGACTCGGTGCTTGCATCGTTAAAAGAAGCCATCATCAGACTACTACTGAAGAATAACAATCTTGATCCACGTGTACCCAAAATTTACAGACTGGTTTCCATCTTGCCTTTTCTATAAAAATTGTTGGAGAAAATTGTTCTCAGACGATAGAAGAGTCATATGAACTTGCATCATCTGAATGAAATCTTTCAGTCACCTTACAAGGAAAAGCACAGCACTGAAACAGCTCTTCTCCGACTCATATGGACAATCAAGAGGTTGTGATGCTAGTACTAATAAACCTTTCAGCACCGTGGACCACACTATTCTGCTGCAGACGTTAGAACACACTATGGGCATCGCAGGAACAGCACTACATTGGTTCCAGGACTACTTGTCAAATAGAACAATGAGGATCAAGGTTCATAATGCGATCTCATCCATCAGCCAACTATGGCGTACCACAAGGTTTTGTGCTCGGTCCGATTTTGTTCTCACTGTACATTCTCCCGATAGGTAATATCATCCGAAGTAACAATATTAAATTCCATGGCTATGCAGATGATAATCAACTGTACATAGGAATTAAACCAGCAAATGTTGAACAGGAAAAATATGCATTGGAGAACTGCATCACTGACATCTAGATATGGATGACCAACAACTTTTTGAAACTCAACGACAGTAAATCTGAATTCATGATCATTGGAACCAGGCAGCAGCTTTGTAAAATAGGCGACTGCAGTCTTACAGTCGGAGATCAGTCTATCTGCCCCATGCCCCAGGTGAAGAACCTTGGTGTTGTTTTTCACTCTTCAGTGTCACCAGAATCACAAGCCCCAAGAGCAGCAAGATCAGCTACTTTTCACCTCCACCGAATAGGAAAAATTCGCCGCTATCTTGACATTGACACAACCAAACTTTTAGTTCAGTCATATGTCATCTCACGCCTAGACGACTGTAACTCCCTCGTCTCAGGAGCAGCGGCAATTCAACATCTCCAGCTTGAACAAAACAGAGCTGCTAGGAACATAACCAGGACAAAATCCGGCTCACAGTAAAGAGGAGAATACAGTCACTGTACAAAATAATTTGCATCGCCTACTCAACTCTCTATGACTTCAATGCTCCAGCTTACCTGAAAGACATCACCGAAATCTATCGTCCAACTCGTGCCTTTAGGTCTGAGAAAAGAGGAATCCTGAAAATACCAGCAACAAAAACGGAGACAGGGCTTTCAGTGCTGCTGCACCAGCTCTGTGGAACTCTCTGCCAGTTGAAATGACATCAGCATCTTCCTTGGAGACATTTAGGAGCCAACTAAAACCCCATCTTTTCCTAGTTACCTAATAGTTTCTCCACTTTGTTTGCACAGCGCCGTTGAGCAAAATTGGTTGGACATTAGGTGCTTAACAAATGCATTAATATTATGTTTTACAGATTATGATTGATAAGCAGCAGAGAGGGTTCGGGTGATCCTGGCACAGTCAGGCGGGTAAAGCCCATCATCAGCTCAGGGCCCTCGCCCCCTCTACACGCAGCACAGACAGCGAATGGGACATCTCCCAGGAAACACTGCCTAGTCGAACCCACCACGAACTTTCTGGAGAATATGAAGGTTCCCCAACACTGCAGTCTTCTGCATTTCCCAGATTGTCAGAAGGGCTGTGTCCCCAGTGGAGAACCCTGGTACTCTACTCATCTGCGCCAAGAGATCACGAGGTACCAAACCAAGGGCACTGAGAACAATGGGGAGCCTGACGACAGTGTACTCGGGATGCAAGTGAGACATTTCAAACGCGAGGTCCGCATATTTATCATGCTTTTCCTGAATCTTGCCAATCACATTGCTGTCAAAAGGGACAGTAAATTCAATGATATAAATAATTTCATTGGTTTTATCAAAAAGGACAAGATCAGGTTTGTTGGCTGCATCATTTTTCAGGACGCCCTGGACAGGTTCAGGGTCGTACCATGGATGGACCTCGGGGTAAAAGCCACAGGCATGGCGGAGACGATAGTAAAAGCAGCGAGCCATGCCATCATGTCTTTTAAGATATGCTGTTTGTGCCAAGGAAGGGCATCCACTGACAAGGTGTTGGGCAGTCTCTGTAAATTCATTGCAAAGACGACATTTCATGTTCACATTTTGATTAAGAATTACATTCTGGCGATTGCGAGTGGGAAGTGGCTGGTCCTGAGCAGCAAAAAGGAAGCCCTCAGTTTCACATTTGAGACCAGCCGACTTCATCCAGGCAAGGGAGTCAGTTGGATTGCTGTTCTGTTCCACGCACTGCACGTAAACACGATGCAATGGCTTCTCAGACAACTTATCCACAAAAGACCGACTTTGGACAGATTTGGTAAAGGACTTCACCTGGTTTACTCCCATCGCTGTACCGTCCAGCAGTACATCACCATCAACAATATCAACTTCAAATTTCAGATTGTGTCCAACAACCTTGACACGCTTAAAATAGCTGTGGAATTCCTTGCTTTCATCGTGAGTCTTAACGTGCATCACCAGAGGATCATCCGGTAAATAAACATGTGCAACAGTACACAATAAAATTCTGTTATGAAGAGCCTCCACATTAATTAAACCCCGACCTCCAGAATTGATTGGCATGTATAAAGGATTAAGAGAGGAACGAGGGTGGTGTGCTCTGTTATCAGACATGATCCTTCTAGTCAGGCGGTCAAGACTCTGGATGTCTTGTTTTGTCCAATCAACTATTCCAAAGGAGTAGGACAGGACTGGCACAACAAAAGTATTGGTGGCTTTGACCTTGTTTCGTGCATTTAACTCTGAGCTCCAGATTTTCTTTAAACGAGATTTATACTCGGCCTGAAGTTTATCCGGAATTTGGGCATTCATTTGGGCAGTTGTCTCGAACTTGCATTCCAAGATTGGTGTAGGCCTGATCTTCTACAATATGTTCAATAACTCCTCCCCCTTGTAACTTAACCGATCCATCATGATCATTAGTTACCTCGCCACGTTTTAAATGAAGAGTATTACTATCCCCGTACATGATATAAGACGAGGGCTCGCTAAGTGATAGTATTCAAGGGGTATTCAAATTCACCCAGTTCATCAATCTACACTACTACTTTATGACAAAAAAATAATAAAGGATCGCTCGAACCCTCTCTGCTGGGTGTGCAAAGGCAATACTGAACCTATATCACTCACATGTACTCACATGTACCATGTACATGCTTCGTTACGGGACAGAACTGAAGTCCAAGTAACTCTCATGAGTCATGCTGCCAAATATGGTCAACCATTTCAAACTCAACCTTGCTTTACTGAGTTTAGACCTGAGCCCCATGCACAGCACTACACACCACCACATCTTTGGCCGTGAATGTCCGGGGTAGAATAGGCCTTCAGTAACCCATGGTTGCCATAAATGGCGAATATGCTTGTCGAAAGAGGCGACTAACGGGAACGGGTGGTCAGGCTCTCCGACTTGGTTGAAACATGTCACCGTTTCCCAGTGGCGCAGGTCGATGCTAATGTTGCTCGTCACTGGATTATTTACAGATCGCCGCCATATAGCTGGAATATTGCTGAGTGCGGCGTAGACTTCATGTCTTCAAACAATACTTTCACTTATGGCTGACAGTAAACATTCTAGTTTCATCAGCACAAAATGTAAGGTTGCTTCAGAGACAAATTTATTTCAGTTAGATTTGCGATTGCACTTGGAGAAAGTAAACATGGAACGGTACCGAGTAGATATAGTCCTCATTACATTTAATGACCAGCATTTACACAATCTGTTATAATATAATATATTTCACAGGATCATGTCACATCTAAATCTGGATAATGAAACGAAAACAAACAATGTGTGGATTCGGAAGAGGTTTTGCGTGCTAATTGTAAAAACAAATAAGATTACACTGGTTACACTGGGGTCTATACGGTAAAGGCGACTGGTTACACTGGGGTCTATACGGTAAAGGCGGCTGGTTACACTGGAGTCTATACGGTAAAGGCGGCTGGTTACACTTGAGTCTATACGGTAAAGGCAGCTGGTTACATTGGGGTCTATACGGTAAAGACGGCGTTGATCCACAGGAGCGTCCCAAGAAACCCAAGTAGAGACACATCTGCACGGTGGATTCCTAGAAACGATATGAGACCACACAAGGCTAGAACTGACAACTGAAACTGCATTTTCAGATGTCATTATTAACATTTCGATTTTTATATAAATAAATCGATTAAATCACAAGAAAATGAAAAAGAATATAGGCATTCTTTTTATCCAGTGTACACAGATGGTGAAGCCAAGATGTCCAATTACCTGCCCTTGACCTTGGCGCCAGTTTGTTAACAGTGTCAATGACGGCCTGGGTAGTCTTCCCGGCGAACTGGATCATCTTGTCGGTGACCCGGCTCATGTCATCACAAGAGCTGTGGAAGCAGGTTTTCATGTAACCCCGAAAGTTGGCTGTAACAAAAGATTGTATTTCATTGAGGATCGAATATGATGGGAAACGTTCAAAAGGATCTTTGTAGGTCATCCACAACAAAATGTCACAGTGACTATTATGTCAGCATGTTTATGAAAACATGAACGATATTTCACCACGTCAAGGAGTGTCTGGTTTCAAGTATTATCTATCGTACATGAACTTGGTGGGCTAGTCTAGTGGATGAAGCGTTCGCTTGTCACACCGAAGGCCCAGGTTCGAGTCACCACACGGGGACGCTTCTTGAAGACCATTTCTGGTATCCACCGCCGTAATATTGTTCGAATATTGCTACAAACGGCATAAAACCATACTCACTCACTCAGTTATGTTACTACGTGTATCAATGTAGAGATACTCAGTGGCTGGAGAGCCTGAAGTGAGTCAGTGAATTTAGTTTTATGCCGCATTCGGCAATATTCCAGCTATATGTAATTTATCGGGTCTGGATCAGATCTGCGCTGTGCGCAATTAGGAACCGATGACATGTGTTAACCAAGTCAGAGAGCCTGACCACCCGATACCGTTAGTTCCCTCTTACGACAGGCATAGTCGCCTTTTGTGGCAGGCATGGATTGCTGAAGACGGGTCAGAACCTATACCTCTAAACACAAGGTCACTGACAGCTGGGTACCACATACATCGTATGCTACAAAAATACACCCACACCATTATGGACATGGAACCGACCATTCCACCGAGTGTAACCACCCAGTCAGTGCACTCCTTCTAAGGCCGGATATAGATACCTCCGAACCTACTTGTACCTAGATTCCCAAAGCATTCATATGTACTATGTATATATATATGTCGGCCACGGGTGCGTATACACTTTAACGTCCTGACGCGAGCCTTACACGGCCACAACCTTCACTACAAGACATTTCATTGTTCCAATGCCGAACTAATTTTCCTACTAAATCACGGCGGTATACAAGTAATCGAGACTGGACCAGACATTTCAGTGAATAACTTCAAACGTACCATTTGTTTGTTTGTTTTTTAATACCAAACTCGGCAGTAGTCTTCCAATATTCTGGCGGCGGTTTGTAAATAATAGAGAGTGGACCTGACAGTCCCGTGGTCAACAACATGAGCATCGGTCAACGCGTTTTTGGGAGGCGATGACATGTGCCAATGAAATCAGCTGGTCTGACCACCAAATCCCGGCAGTCACCTCTACGACAAATATGGGTTGCTGAAGACCAGTTGTAACCCTCGTTTTAACACTATTGCCAGTGAGTAAGAAAACTCCCTATAATGAAGGCATATTCGTTGGTTTCACATTAATCTTCTGCCGGACTTCCGCTATGGTCGTATGTTTTGATGGTGTAAATACACTCACAGCAAAATGATTAAATAATAATTATTTACATGTGACGACTGTTCAAAGCTGACTAAATACATCGATTTGCATAGGCTTTTCAGTTATGAATGTCCAATTTTGGTTCCAGCTGCACCAGAAATGTTTCTTTTGTTAGTTGTGAAAAGGGAATGTGCGGGAAGGACGGTGGTGGTGAGATGTGTTTATATAAGTACTTATTGACATAAATAAAGCTATTTATTTCACTACTCCCGGTCTTTGGTTCATGAAAGAATAAGGATAAGATAAATATAAGCATATGACATAAAACTATATATTTGTTTTGATTTCGTTTTCTTTAAAGTGTGTTTACACTATCGGTAAAGCATGTGATGAAGATTACAGTACTGCAAGACAAGTTCTTACCAGTGTCTGTGATGAAGATTACAGTACTGTAAGACAAGTTCTCACCAGTGTCTGTGATGAATATTACAGTACTGCAAGACATGTTCTTACCAGTGTCTGTGATGAAGATGGACGGGATACCACGGCTCCAGAAGGTTCTGTGGTCACTTCTCATTAGGTCCGAGTACCGACTGATGTCGCTGACCGTGACGGTTGACTCAGTTAAGCTGGATATATCAATTTTCTCCACGCCAAACTCAGACTGACCCAGCGCATTGTAAGACTGGATGAATTTATTGAGTACATCTCTGTCAAAGGGGCGTCCGATGACTGCCAGGAAATCTCCCTTGTTGTTGTTTGAGGCGATACTGCTCACAACGTTTGGAAACAGCTGAAACAAATTCATTAATGAGAAACAGCTTTGATGTAGCCAGTGGTTAATGCGTTCGCTTGTGACGACAACGAAGACCCAGGTTCGATTCCCCACGTAGAGTACAATGATATGAAGCCCATTTCCGGTGTCTCGCGCTGTGATATTGCTGGAATGTTATTCACATATCGATGGCAGCACATATTACGGTCAACATTTGAGTGTGACAACAAGAAATACAATGCTGGCTACATTTAAGGAAGTGGTCATTTGTGCACATACTGGTTAGAAACAAATCATGCGAAATTTTGTTTGAGAACCGCGAGACAGAAAGTTGTTTATTTTGTCTAAAAAAGAGTAAACTGACCAAAAAGACACTGTCGTTTCACGTGTTCATTCTGGCATTAAGGCTACTCAATGGCGTACGGAAGAAACTTTTATAATAAAGGTTTTTTTATTGCAGCTTACCGCCACGGATATTGTATGTCCTACCAAAAAGCATTTTCTTTATAAGGTTCCGAAATTTTACTACCCTAGTCTGTCCTGCATGGAGCAAAGAAATGTCCACTGATTCTGAAATCGAGGTCTATCAACATCAATGCCACCTTAACTATGATAATTTCTTCCTTAATTTCGAAAGCCAATACCTGAAAACCGCAACTGTCCGATTCTGTAAAGCTCAAATACAAGTAATTGCAATTGCATGTACAGGATGCAACACAATCCCGAGGTTTTGGTTGGAAATGTAAACATGAGGACAAGGAAAAAACCGAGGGCCGGAATCATATCATATAAATCGGAGGAAAAGACGGCAAATTTATCAGAGTGGATCATATAAACCGTCTATGATCGATAATTAGATGATCAAGCAATGAAACTACATAACAGTAACCGAAGCAGTAGTGAAATCTATGTAATGACAGTTGGCCTAGCTATAACATTTAACATAAAAACCTGAAGCGTGCTACTCACTATATATTTAGTCATATCTTGCTTTTCCCAGAATAACCGCATTTGAGGGTTTTTTTTGTTTTGGAGGGACAGGTTATAGTTTAAATCTGTCTGTAAATCTGACCAAACAATCCAGTGACCAACAGCATGAACATCGATCTTGGCAACCAACTGTGCGAGCCTGACCACCTCATCCCCTTAGTCGGCTGTTACGACAAGCAAAGTCGCCTTTTATAGCAAGCATGGGTTGCTGAAGGGCTATTCTATTCCGGACCTTCACGGGTTCGCAAACATAACGTCTGAAGTTTATATGTGAAGATAATACACAACTAACTACCCAAAGTACAAGCCTGTAATTTCAAATCTACCATTTGTTGAACTAAAATATTACTGAGTCAAATCCAGCAGGTAGACTCTGCGATTCCTGGCTGTCGTTGAAGTTCATTATTGTGTCCATGACAATGACGCCGGCGGTTGTTGGTGGCGTTGACCAGTATGAGTTCACCCATTCATTCATAAAGCTCTCACTTCCGCAGCCAAGACTCGTGCAAGCCCTGTCTGTGGACGAGTATTTGCAAACAGAAGTATATTTAGCGTCACATCTTTTGGGAATTGGAAATGTTACCTTGAAAGCATGCTTAAATATTAGATGAGTGAATTGTGTCTGCCACTACTTTTAACGGTATTTAGAGTACAGTATCCTCTGAATCGTTAAATTAGAAAAGACTGGAAGTGAAGACAACACTGCGGTGAAACCAACAGTTATGGTGAAGAATCATAATTAACTTTTTGTAAAGACAGAGAATGAAGTGAAGATATGGTCAATAGCAACACTTTCTCCAATTGGTTGAAATGTTATTTTGAAATCACTATTATTTGCAAAATGAAACCATTTATTTTCCTCAATTCCATCACCCCATACGAAATAATAAATAAATTTCAACAACCCTGTTTCAAATTTGTATGGAAAGATAAAACAGATGTATTAATTTTGCTATGCAATCTGAATATTGAGGAATTGGTGTCACACTAATTAAGAACATTATTAATGCACACAAAATAACATGGATAAAGAGATCATATTCCTGTAGCTGCAAATGGAAAGCATTAGTTGAAAATTGTATAAGAAACCCTTTTTGTGATTTTATTAAATGTAATCTCTGCATGGGAACCACATTTACAAAAGCAATATAAGACACTAATCTCGAATGGTATGTTAAATCAAAGTATTAATCATATATATGCATATATGGGAATGCCCTCCAAAGCATTCAGTTTGAAACAGGAGGGAATTGGTTGTTGTCTAAGTAAGATTCACTCTCCCCGCGCGAACCGTGTTTTGATTGTTATATCATACTACTGGACACTGTTATAGCTAGGAGCAGCGTGTATTGTACGAGCTAAATCCCCGGACTACCTCATGAACCTGCAGCAACCAAGTGTATTCGTCTACATTCCTTGCCCCGTCTACTGGTCACAAACGCGTTAGTTTATTCCGCAGGCTTATCTCATATGTGTAAAGAAGTAGTTCTTCGATTTTTCTAACAACGGCTTATGCGTTGTTTTCTTTCTTTTGAAGTGTAAAACCTTCGTTCTAACCTTCGTTCAGCAAGAAGTCGAATGCAACAAACACCACAGTGAAGTCTCTTGGAATCTTTGCGAGGTGTTGGGCTGCCTGCAACATGCCCACAACACCAGCTCCGTTTGAATCCACTCCTGAAACAGTGAGTATAGGTTTACACCGCAATTTCCCCACAATATCACGGTTGGGACACAAGCAATGACCTTCGCACAATGTACCTATGGGGAATCGAACCCGGGCTTCAGCATGACGCGCCAACGCTTTAATCACTAGGTTAGCCCAGCGCCCCTCTCCTTGATGAAGAAGAAGTGGTAAAGAACAGTCTCAGTTCTCTGGGCAATACCCATCCCCAGTCTGAAAGGCGTAGTCAAAGTAAAGCAAATGAAGAATTAGGTCCGTGTGTTGTGAGGGAACTGGATATTTGACATCTTTTACTCGGCTATAATACTTCCGTACACGACAATGCAGTTACAATGGCCCTTTCACCTTACACCTTTATTTTGTACGCCAGTCCGTCCATACCTGGGGTGTCTCTCGCAGTATCGTAATGAGCAGCCACACCTACTACTCGGTCCTGGTCGGTTCTGAAATACTTTCCTTTCGAGACACCTATCACGTTCTTGCCTTTAACCTGAAATATTGAAAGTGAGTCATCAGTTACATAGGAAAACCAAGACAACTCCGGGAATAACTGTAAACTCAATGGCAAAGGCAATGAAATCGAAACTCCAGAATACTGTTTGGGCATTACTCAACAGGACATCATTCTATAATTCAACCAATTCTATAATACATTTAAGAAGTAAAGATTGGTGGCTTGAAAGACCTACCATCGAGATACCCGTAGAAAATGTGTGAGTGTGGGTCTCCAAGCCATACCCAGTGAACTGCTCCAAGATGAAATTCTTTGCCTGCTCTTTGTACTTGGAGCCTGAGACATGGTTCCGTGACTGGGAGAAGTGGCTTTGGATGGTGGTCTTCATCCAGGCCGTGTCTACATCTGTTGTTCCGTGCACTGACCCTATATGTACACAGGTAAGTCATGTACTACATCTGTTGGGTCATCCACGACCATTTCAAAGATCATAGCTTTTTGGAACGAGAGCGGAATTGATTTTCCAGTAGTTTGAGAAATGCGAGCGATCGGACATTAGATTTTAGCTAATGTTAAAATTGATTCATATAATGTACTCCTATAGGTACATGCATTTGAATATGTTGCTAATGCATTTACAACAATAACTATAAATTATGATCTACTTTCTACCTTTCAAGCGATATAAAGTTTGTGTCCTTGATTTACTTGAATAATCAGTATTTTGTTTCAGTGACTAACATTCGCATGCTTTCATTGTCACAACGTTTTGGTCTCCTAATGGCTTAGAAACACGTACGAGACTTCTTAAGATATACATGATGACATTTACATGAAAGCAGCAGATTAACTGAGACCATTACACTCCGAGTTTGTACATGTCAACTCGAGATAAATAACTTGTGATATACGCTGCCAGAAGTAGAGATTGTGTGTGTTTTGCGTGTATACTTATCATAATTGTGCGAACGTGAAGGTGAAGTAGCATCCTTGTTTCTAGAATTGTCCGTGAGAACATTAGTAGAGGTCGGAATGAAAACTCGGAGTGGAAAGTCGATGGTATAATGGTCTGCGACAGCGTCATACTACGTTACGCTAAAAGATGCTACTCTTTAACCATACAACAGCCCCTACCTGAAAGTAACAATAAACCTCATTTTACACCAATGTTCCTTTAAGCATATATTATGGGATACTGGACGCTATGGTTATCTATTCCTCTCAATGCTATTCTTGAACCCAGTCGACAGGACATCAGCATAATGACATCCACACATAAAACTTGCAAAATGTATTCAACAAGTCGGATTTATGTGTAATTTGAATTATGCAAGGGGTACATTAATTCTCAGCCTTCTCAGTAAATGGTCTTGAGTTAGTCTGTGTAACTTGAAACATTTCTATTTTTTTTTATAATTTGATCAACATTTGTCTTCTTTCGTTGATTTCGTGGTCGATGATTTTCGAATGATGTTCTGACAAGGGGCGATATTATTAAATGTCAGTATGTCAATTTCATAATATTGTTATGAGTCTATCGTCACAAAAAGGAAACGTCTCCATGATGAAACCAGCTTTAGTTGAAGAATGTTTTGTTATTGGATTTCTTTAAAAAATGGAATGACGGAATACAAAAATAGTCATCTTTGTATGATTGTATTTCACTCAAAATCGACGTTTACCGTAGACAATAAAATGGCCGTCTCTGCTTCTACAAGTAGGAGCCAAATTGAAAACAATTCTGTTGCCTCAAAAAAGAAACAGAGCTTTCTAAGTACAAATTCTACCTGCTAGTTTTTCACATTGTTTGAAATCGCCATGTCGTTTGTGTTTTTTTAAGAATTTGCACAAGTGCAACCAAATACTGCAAAATGTAACCTGATACTTATGCCTTCTTGCAGACTGTGCATGTTCATACTGTGTTCATCTGGGGAACAGACTAGCTTGGAGCAATGACAAAACTGATATTGACTTAAAGAGTGACCCTGTTTCTTCAGTTTTATGAAAGTAATATAAAATGATCATGCCAGGCCCAGAAGAAGTTTGTTGTAATGATGCTGTGAATCACCGACAGTAAAACCAAAAGTAATAGATAATTATATATTGCGTAGGAGGTGCAACCTGTTTTTGAGATAGATTTTCTTTCCCATAATTGAGCCCCGCAATATATGATTATGTGTTGTCGAGTTTGGGGGCTAATTCGTTGAGATCTGAATTTGGATTTCTTGACGACAATGTCAAGCACTTACAGTTGTTACGCATGTGCAGAAAATTGAAACTACACGTTCTTAATGGGAGATCGGGGTCGGACCATAAAGGGGAGTTTCCGTTCATAGGTTGCCGAGGGATCAGTTTAGTGGATTACTGCATAGTGTCAACCCATATCCATAATAAATCTAAAAACTAAAAAAACGGACTCTCATCATCCCCCAGTAACAAAAAGCAAAAAAAAGGACAAAAAGCAACCTGTGACAAGAGTATAAGTAACGAAATTGCTAACGCTGCGAAAAGTAAGTTGTAAAGACTTCTGGAAATCAGTATAAGAGACATTGTGAAACTAACTCTGCACCTGCACGCATTGTTTCGGTTAAGAATTCACCGTGACAAACGATGTAAGCCATCAACCTTTTGTTCATTCAAATAAGTCTTATGGTCAGCATGAACACTCTGCTTGAAATCTTCCATCAACACAAACCGTCTCAAACCATCAAAATCTGTGACCTCCTTAGACCCGCAACACCTATCAAACTCTGTTTCCTTCTCTCTAGCAAACTCTACAAAAGTCCCAGTGCCCCTTTTGTGAGCATTTCTGAATTTCTGACGATAAGCCCCAGGCACTAACTCGTAAGCTTTCAAAAGTGTACTCTTGACAAGATCATAATCTGAGATTTGTCGTACTGACAAAGCTGAATAAGCATCCTGAGCTTTACCCTTCAAAACAGTTTGCAATAGCATAGTCCATGACTCCCTAGGCCACTTGAGATATTCAGCGACTTTCTCAAAATGTAGAAAGTATTTGTCTACTTCTTTCTCATTAAAAGGGGGTACAAGTCTAGCATGCCTTGCAATCTCAAAAGTGGAAGAAGGGTTTTCTCAGGAGGATTTTCAAGTTTTTTTCAGAGCAATTTCTTTGTCAATTTGCAATTTCTTCAATTCTAATTCCTTTCTATTTCTTTTTCTATTTCCTTGTCCATCTCAAACCTTTTCATTTCCATCTTTTTCAGTTCTTCTTGTTTTCTTTTTTCTTCTTTTTGAATTTGTAACTGAATTTCAAGTTTCGCTATTTCTAATTGGTCCGAACATTCCTCCCTCACCATTTCCAAAACATCATCTTCAAAAACTCCCACATCAATTTAATGATTCAACACAATTTTCAAAATCTGAAATTGCTTCATTGCAGGTTTGGCATCAAGTTTGAGATGTGAAGAAAATTGCAATAAGTCTGACATCCTCAACGGACTAATTGTCTCAGAGTCAGGGGACAATACAAACTTCTCAAGTTCAAACACCAATTTGCTGGTTCAACAATTAACTTGTTGCAAAATTGCAAACAATTGGAATATATTTCACAAATGGTCCCAAATATCAAATGTATTCTATCCCGGACGAGCCCCCAATTTTGTTAAGAATTTACCGTGACAAACGACGTAAGAAATCCCCCTGTGAACCAGCAAAACAGAACAAAGACAAGTCATAAACGTTCAAATAATATTATTATGCAACGAGAGCAAGGTATACAAAGTCACAAGTCAATTTCACAATGCTGATTACACAAAAAGTCATACAATTTAAGAGAGACAAAATCTAAGTCAATGGGTCACAAAAATACAATATATCCAACTCGCCAAAGTCTCAGTACGAGAGGTAATCAACTATGCAGAATGTCAACACAGCGATCTGTGTGACAGCAGATAATATAGGTCAGGCATTGACGGGTTTTTAAGTGTTGGCCTTGATGTAATGCCAGCAAATATGAATGAGTGTGTGTCGCCCTCCACACAGCAACCAGCCTTTTTGTATACATGTGTTCTAAGTGATTTCCCGAAAGTTCGGGCACACATGATTATCGTCAACACTGTAGAATGCCCTCGAATAAGTCTCCCGGAAGTAAACACGTAGAAAATTAGGAGCAGATAAATTCCGGAAAACCATAATCCTAAAAGTGTTGACCAGCTATTAAAACGAAATGTGACCCATCATATTTAATATTCAAAACACTAAATGTTGTGACCCAATAATAATTATTATTGAATTAATAACAAAATATACAGAAAACACACACTCGTAACAACATATCGACCAATACATGGTTTGATTATCTTAGGGATCTCCTAAACCCCCAATTAACTGAAAATTTGCAATTTGACAAAGATGTCAAAGAGTTCTTAGACAGTCATGATGTTGGAAGCTGCAACGAGTGTAGAAACTGTGATGATCTGTTAGGTACCGAGATCTCTGACGAAGTGAGTGAGTGAGTGAGTGAGTTTAGTTTTACGCATCACTCAGCAATATTCCAGCTATATGGCGGCGGTTTGTTAATAATCGAGTCTGGACCAGACTATCCAGTGATCAACAACGTGAGCATCGATCTGCGCAATTGGGAACCGATGACATGTGTCAACCAAGTAAGCGAGTCTGACTAGCCGATCCCGTTAGTCGCCTCTTACGGCAAGCATAGTCGCCTTTTATGGCAAGCATGGATTGCTGAAGACCTTTTCTACCCCCGGGACCTTCACGAAGATATATTGAATTCAATGAAACATCTTAAGAGGGGTAAATCCCCTGCTGCGGACGGTATTCCCACAGAAGCTCTGAAAGAGTCATGTTCATTACTATTGCCATTTAACAAACGGTTCTTCAATGAAATATTGAACAAAGGAAACGTTCAGAATCATGGCATATGGGTTTGATTGTGTCCTTATATAAAACTGGAAACAGGAATGATCCGAATAACTACAGGTGGATTGCCCTTCTTGATATTCTTAGTAAGGTATTTATGTACATACTATGATCATGCATTAAAATTTGGGTCACCTCACAAGACCTGATATCCCATTCACAGGCGGCATTTAGGGAAGATTATAGCACAATTGACCAAATATTTATTTTCAACTCCTCAATACATAAATATATCAGAAAGGATCGCGGCAAATTTTATTGTATTTTCGTCGATTACCAGAAAGCTTTCGACACAGTGTATAGAAACAAATTTCTTTCAGTTCTCCTAAATAATGGCCTACATGGCAAAATGATTACGTTGCTTCGTAGTACGTATTACAAATGTTAAATGTTATTGTATGGAGCAGAAATCTTGGGGACAGTGTATCGACAAAACAATGAAAAGGTGCACTTACATTTTTGTAAATTTGTCTTTCAAACAGCGTCCTGTTGTTACTGCTCACGCACAAAAGCTAACTTAGCTGAGTGTGGCCGACATCCACTTCATGTAAATTATAAAACTAGAATATTATCGTATTGGTTTACGGCTACTGAGACAGCCTGACTGTCGAAATTAAAAAAAATCGTATCTTATGTTAAAATGTCTAGATACCAATTGGGGCTCAGCAGTGCTAGAGTTATTGTTCCAGCATGGCCTGTCTTATGCTTGGTTTAACCAAGGTAGGTAATAATGAATTGTTTCATGAGTATATTTAAACAAAGATGTAAAGATATTTATTATCAAGAGTGGACAGCTTCCGTAAATGCTTCCTATTATTTGCAGACTTATTCAACCTATAAACTTCATATAATGCCGGAAACCTACTTACGAGTATTACATTCTGTTCATTTGCGTAGAGCGCTGACGAAATTGAGTATCGCTGGTCTTATCATGCAATTATATAGAAGACTATAGGAGAAGTGCACACACCGCAACTGTGCGCTTAAAAATACTGATGGAGGGGACTGTTCCGCAATTGGCATGTGTCAACAATAAGATAGAAAGCAAATATCATGTATTACTAGAATGTCATTGTATGACGATGTACGAAAAATATATCTACCATGCTATTATTACACCAACCCAAATCCTCGTAAGTTTATAGCTCTTTTGAATTCAAAATCAGCTAGTATACTGGTACGTTTTGTTGTGAATTGTACAAAATAATGCAGTCACGTACAGATCATGTATAAATTAAATTAAGTTATAAATGTCGATGTATTATTGGCCTCATGGCCATTCATACAATAAAATCTTCTGTCTGGCTGTCTGTCTCAAATACTTACAGAGCCTGACATTTCTTTTTTTAAGTTGGCAAAGGCAATTTTTCATACTGTATGTAACAGGAACACATCACCATCAGACACTTCAGCAAACAGCAACAATCCGTGGAAGTTCAGTAGACTAATTTCATATTATGTCATTGCTCCAAACCCAGGAAAGGATATCAAAGTAAGATCTTTCTATTTACTTGAATTCTAGCAGAATATGTGGCCTGTTGAATTTCACCAGAGAACACATAATTCTTACATGTATATGGTCTCAGTTTTCATCAAATGATAACAAAGTGTTTGAGGTATTTTCAACAAAATACTGTATAGAAACAAAATGCACAAAATAGTGTGAAACGTCTATCCATATATCTTATGGTATAGTTGTGTTAGATAATTATGCAAAATTGTTAGTTTTCTACATCACTGAAAGACAGAAATTGCACAATGCTCAAAAGTTGAATACATGTGGTGACTGTTCACAGTGTAAGCCTCCTAAAATACAACACGATGCTCTTTGGTCTTGAAACACCATGACCCCTGTCGAGGCTGGAAGCGGGGACTCTTCCTGGTTGTACATAAATACGACAATGTTTATGATGATTGATTGATTGTTGTTGTTGTTGTTGGTCCACCGCAGTTTGATCCCTTTCGCGATTTTGATGCCAACGCTGTCCGTTATTTTAGCTGAGCTAGACTTATTGACCAACGTAGAATTCTCCGGCATATTTTCCAGGACGTTGACCACGCAGTCGAGTTCCGACACCACCTGCAATGCCATGTTTTGCATCCCGTGTTTACTTGAGATCGTGAGGGCTATTTTACGTGATAGTATCTGGACGACCATGCTTCGTCTATGCGTATAGACGTAAGCCAAGATCAGCGTCCTGTTGTTGACGACTTTGGTCAGATAGTGGCCTTTGTTTTCCGTGAACGTGTAGGGAGACCTGAGCTTGAGGGTGAAAATCCTGTCGATCTGAATTAGCATGAGCACACATTTGTCATTGTTGGTGTGTACGGCGTGTCTCAAACAACGACCGTCCTCTCGACTTCGTCCAGGTCGAACAGCTTGCCACCGAACGCTGCGACGGTAATCCATTCGTCCATGTCGTTGCAGATGAGGTCCTACCACGTGTTGCTGTTTGCTCCTCCAACATCTACGACACTGACTTGGGCACTGATATTGCCAGCGGGCTCTTCAACGCATTTGTTCAACGCTACCAGAACGCGAAGATGCAGCCAGGGTTTGACGTGCTCCATGATGCTGAGGTAGTCGATTTTGACCGGTTTGAGTGTTTTCATCTAACACCGAGAGTTGGAGTTTCGTGAGGGTGACCCACATTAATTTCTTGTATGCTAAGAGAACGATTCATTTATTTGTTTCTATTTTCAAGGACACTGCTATTAACAGCATGGAAGGGCGTTCATCTTGAACATTGTCTGTTGTGAGCAGCTGATTGAGATGGATGTACTGTCTGCAATACAGCACAAAGGTGGGTAGTTTCGTACCTGTAACGGTGGTTTGCAGTGGTATGTCATTCTGCGGCAACCCCTGGCCAGAGACCAACTGAATCTCAAGTTGGTTTTGTTCTTATTTGAAAGCAGGACGTCCCGTTTGAGTCGTTCATTCTTGAGGAGTGTGATCAATAACCTGTATGATCGTGCATGTGGCCATGCTGAGCTAGCAGGTGCAAACGCATTCTGGCATCATCGGTAAAATGATGGATTACGATGCACAGAAGCAGTTAGTGGTGAATGTCGAGGATGCCTTGCCAGACCGGTGGATTTACCGATGGTCATGCAGTGATACCAAGACACGTTGCAATATACCCGGTCGAAAGTGGACTTAATGTTGTGGGTGAGGTTGTACATGACTCTGAGCGACATGCAACTGACAGTGGTGGGCTATAACAATGAAATTGTCATGGCGATCTGCGATCAAAAGTTTGGGATCAATCCCAGGTTCACGACGCACCACTCATGCATACCAATGAAACAGGTATAGTAAAACCACCCCCAGCTCAGAGCCAAGCATTCGACCATCGCTGACATTGCTATCAACACAAAAACATCAAAAACACATATACCATAAAAATGGCACTCGTGGTCGGGGGAATCACCGTCGGAATGTGTCTTACTTTGTTAAAAATTCTTAGGCGGTGACGTACAACAGACGGGCCATGCTGACCATGGTCGTCCACAGGTCTAGGATGAGCCACATGAGCGTTTTCAACAAGAAGCCCAGTAACCAAATATCAGTTAACCATCAAAATGTCACTCCAAAAACCTCAGTCAAATGCTAGCACCGAGTACATCACCCAATCCGACTCTGTCCCCTAGACCATCAATACCTCGGTGCTACGCATACAAGAATCATTGGAAAAATATAGCCACATGGGCTCTGGTTGGGTTGTGAATACCACCAACACTGTTTATCTCGACACAGTGAATTACCAACCACTCAAAGGATAGTCACTCCCTGTGCCCAAACATTTCAGATAAATGCGCCGTCATTATCCAAAGGGAATGACATTAATAATTATTGCTCAGTGGTAGTGTTCATACCAGCCTTGCACGAACCAAAAGGGAATCCACAGCATTCCATCTACGACATGAGACTTCTGGAGACTTCTGCGTTTTGACTTCACAGGTGTAGA
Source organism: Haliotis asinina (assembly GCF_037392515.1). Classification (NCBI taxonomy): domain Eukaryota; kingdom Metazoa; phylum Mollusca; class Gastropoda; order Lepetellida; family Haliotidae; genus Haliotis; species Haliotis asinina. The sequence goes on from NC_090290.1 coordinate 414,359, forward strand.
ATGCCTCACACCAAAAAACATGGCACCGTCAACGTGTTTGGTCACGAATGCAGTAAAATCATTGTGCACCGAATCAGTCTCATGTCATAATGCACAATCAATCTAATTCTGATCGAAAAAGATGACAAGTATCACTACACGCCGAACCGACTGTTGTATGGTCAGTCAGTGGACGCATGGAGACAAAAAATAACTGTGAACAGTACCTACATAGCTTCATGCTAGCTGACCTACTGGGAGGATTGCCGTCACCTAGCAGAGACTGTGATCACAATTCACATGCCCAACGACAACAAGAAAAATTCATCCACCAGAAACAACAAATACCAGAGCCTTACGAGTGGGTATCAAATAGTAATGGGCAGGGAACCTATCGTATATTAGTGTTCTAGCTACATATTCCCGGTAGGATCACATAGCTGGATACATTTCTTCAGTGGCAGTGCCTTGTAGAAGAGCTATACCCCCTAGTGAATGTGAAAAATGGACAAGGTTGAATGTAGAACAGTAATAAAGTTTCTTATCCTGGAGGGCAACACGGCCAAGCAGGTTGAAGAGAGACTCATTGCTGTTTACAAGCAGTCTTCCCCTTCTGGTAAGATCAAATGTTGAGTGAAAGAGTTTCAGAGAGGAAGAGGGAGCTTAGATGATGATCAACTAGTGATAGGAAATCGTTGTATCACCCTGCATGAACAAAAGAGTAGGTTTGGTGAGATCCAAAATGTATTCCATAAAAAACACACCGTGAAAGGTGAAAGGGGTCAAGAAATATGTGGTGAAACACCACATCAAACACACACTCTTCAAAGAAGCTCTAGAGATCTGTTCCATAAAGGCACGTTTAATGAGAAGAGGCAAGCACACAATCTATGGCCTCACTCTCAAGATCTTGCTGTCACCCTTGGTTACCAAATGATGGATTTCGAAAGATGGCATATACATACATAGCTGTGGATACCAACAGGTATCGATGCATTGGGAGTTTCCAAGACTCCTGAATAAAGGACACCCCACTCGATGTGTAGAGGCCTAGGCAGACTACTGAATGAACGATAACGTGTATACATAATGGAGAAGGTTTACTACTGCCTTCGGGGTTACTGGATAGGTGTGGCTGCCATCCTGAAGCATGTCCCTGAGGATACCACCAAAGCTTGGCTCAAAATACAAGCCATCTGCCGGCTCGATCATAAATCCCAAGAAGTAAGTTTGACATTTCCATACACAATTGTGCCATCGACCCAACCTCCTGTTTCTCCAACACAACCGGATGAGGAACAAAATATATAAGTACCTCCTCTCCATCGTGGATGTGGCCAGTCGCTCCATGGGAGCAGAGCTGTTAGTGACCAAAGGTTTGAGTCAAGTCCTTAGATCTATGAAGGCGGTCACTTGACCTGGCTGACCGACTTTCAAGTTAATCCCAGATGCGAGTTGATGTGAGCTGTGTTGCAGCTGTTATCAAAGCACAACATCCAGGTGAGACGAGGCGTGTCAGGAGCTCACCGAAGCCAAGCCACTGTCAAAGGATTTAACACGACTTTAGTGTTTGTTAGGACATCAGTATGCCCAAGAGATGGTCAACCCTAAAAAACAATCGCCGGAATGGATGGCACACTTGGTATCGGCGATCAACAATGAGGTCACTCAGTTCCTCAATAAAAGATCTGGCGAAGCCATTCGAATGAAATCCATGATGACTGAATTGATTGCACCATCGCATAGTGGCAAAGAGAAAAACACTACCAGACTGGGTCATTGTGAAGTATCTACATCAGTCCTGTGAACTCGAAGGAAGGTGTAAACGTCGTGCCACAGACCACGTATGGTCTATGACAATGTTCCGCGTCAACCAAGTGAATATCAAAGATGGTGAAATGGCTTTGTATCATTTGAAAGACGGACAGGGTAATGGATTCATCCGAAAGGAGTTGATGATCATCCCTCACGACACAGTATTACCCCTTCTTATTAAAGATTTGTGTGTCTCTCATTATCAGCATGTGGAGATTGATTGAGAAATGGTTGTTCAGACATGCCTGGCTGGACGTAAATGGCCTCGATATTTACTCTCCTCTGCGTCGGTTCATCAGTCGAGCTAAATTTGCCAGCCTGTAAATAGACATTTAAACCAACGGGTCTAGGGTTGGCGAGCTCGGTGGTACAACCACGGATGTCTCTAACGCAACCCTCGCTGTTTTGTACAGGGGCTGAAGAGGCTTTGTTCCACAAAAATAGCCTTAGAAGGGGAATGGAATAGAACCCCACTATATAACTATTAAATCATGTCCAAATACATCACGAAGATGAAAGCACTTTGCAGTTTTGAATTCAGTTTGAAATTTGCTTTTCTGTTATTCTCATTGTAGGGAGGGCACATTTACTGAAAATGACATGCATCATAAATATCGCCAGTTTTGACATATTACTAAATCACCATTCAAGGCGTTTTGCAAATTAATGAACAGATGGCTATTAGCAAACAAAATCCTATTTCTGTATGTTTTACCAACTTGCTGGTTCTGACTGTTTTTTTCTGAGTGTGTAGCTTCAGAGATGCCACAATACCTTCCAGCTAAACTGTCGTTTAGCATATAAAGTATGAATCGAAACAAGAAGAAAAGAGAACAAATTAAATCAATTACTTACATTTCAGTCAATGTTAGCTGGTACCTAAAGTGCCACAAAGGCCAAATGATTGTTAGTCTTAACAAATGATATTTGCCTGGTCCAAAAAGACAGCGAATTCTGCAGCAGGCAATACCCTGTCACTAGTTGCACATTAGTTGCACACTAGTTGCACACTAGTTTGCCTAGTGTGTACTAGATTGTTTAGTCTGCACTAGTGTGCACTAGTTTTCCATATGGACAATTGTGCCAATGTAGCTATGTACTGCAACCAAAATACCTCCGAAAAGACAACTATCGGAAGACCAAGTGGAAGAGATTCACAAGATATGTGGAAAAGTACCAGCACAAGAAACAAGACAATGATTTGGTAACGGTTCCAATCGACTACGCAAAACATGGAATGCGGTCACGGAACCATCTACCAACACTACAAGAGTGAAAGCTCCAAATCCGGTGTCAATCCCAGCACGGACGCATTGCCCTCAGCCATCTTGTCTGCTAGCAAGACATCTACTGATGCGTATTGCCTGCAACCATCCTGCCTCCGAGTGAGCCATCTACTGACAGGGTATTGTCTGCTGCCTACTGCGCCCAGCATCCAGGACTTCTACAACCGCTTGGGGAGGCTCGAGGCTCGTGTGGAGCAAACTGCGGCGATGTCAGTTCATGTGGAGCAAACCACAAATACATTGCAGGCTGCTGCAAGACTGGACAAGGAAGAGCTCCAAGAGGATATGGAAAAAGTCGAGAAGAATATAGAAGACATCGAGGAGGAACAAGAAGAGACCCATCTGGATATCCAGAAGGTGCGGCAGATGCTAGAAATAGCCCAAAGGTGAACCTACCCTTCGCTATCTGCTGTTTTTCTCTGGAAGGTCTTCCACAAGACCTGGAAGCACAGCACAGCACAGCACCACACCGGTCTGTGAGATGGAGATGACACCAGCAACACCAAACATAGGAACCCCTTCCACATGGAGTAGAAAAAAAATATTGTACACACAATTCGAAATATATACTGTGCTGTGTATACATCTCGAACATGCATATTGTATACAGCAGAGGAAATCCACCTCGCTTCCCATTCGATCAGTTCCAAAACTGCCCTAGCAAACAAACCCAGTGTGGAACACAATTCCTTGCAAGATCTGGAACATATTGCAAAGAAAATAGAAACTTCTACCATACTTGGACATATTTCTCCCGAAACAGCTAGGAAGTGGAAGAACTGGTCTCTCGGTTGTTTGTATGCAAGATTTTGTTCTGTATTTCTACTGGTCATGTTGTTGTGTAGACCTTGCAATTTCTAGTGTACAGTATCTATTGTTCTTTTTTTGTGGGCGGTTCTTTTCAGTCTGCTGATGGAGCAGAGAATTGGAGTTTTGCTGTTTTGAAGAGTATCGTATTCTCCAAGCCGTTCGATTTCTTTTTCTAGATAGAATCCACATACGGGTACATGTACGTCTGTTGTTTCTTCTCCATCTACAGTTGGAACCAGCCACAGTATGGTTCTCTGGTTTCCACTTTGGTTGGATTTGTTTCTTCTATTGCATTTTGGCGTGGTCTTTCGAGATCTTGTATTGCAGATTATGTAGCAAGTGCTAGATGAACAGATTCTTCCATAGCATCTGGCAATGATATGAGAGACACTGGATTCCAACAGATCGAAATACCATTTTCTGTTTTGAAACTTCTGCTAGGCTCTATGCGGAAAGAAATTACTCCATTGGGAGTCCAGTGCGTAGTTCGCCCCACCTATCGCATGTCTCAAATTGGTTGCATGCTAAAAGAATTCGTTCTAAACCTTTGTTTGCCCAAATTGCTATTGGTTCACCATTGTTTTCCACAAGCAGTCTGTAGGAAGTCTTGCTGGAGTCCCATTTGGATTTCTGTATGTGCCATCCGAGAATGGAATAGGTTTTCTTTTCCAAAAGACAAGACAGGCGGATTGTGCTAGAGAGGGAGAGATCGTTTGCGACTATTTCCAGCACATTTTTCAAAATCTCTGCATAGCGTTTTGGTAGCGACGATCTCTTCGAGGCAATGGACTTCCTCCGTACATTTATCTTCATTCTGTTTGTATTCCTCTCTCATCGACTCCAGGCATCTCTACGCCATTCTTCTGCATTGGCAGAATCTCTTCCAATCGTCTTTCACGATCTCTTGTCAACCCGCATAGTATAGTACGACCAACCACGATTTCCGGTATCCCTCTATCTCGTATTTCGAAGTTTCTACACCAATGGCATTTTTGGTCTTTTTTTTTCATTCGAAAGCAACATGTTTGTTTGGAGGTAGCATTGTATCTGGATTTGGACTTTGGGGATGTAGCTGTGTCGGCCTACGACTTTGAGATAGTATAGTTCTTGTATGGGGACCTTTCATGTAGCATCGTAGTGGTCCTATTTCTACTCCTGTAGCTGTCTGCAAGCATCATCCAACGGTCTAGACATTTCGATAGATTCTCCCACTGTTTTGCTGGTGGTTGTACAACGAATAGGTTTTCCCCCGAGAACAGCTCTAGTGCTTCGTCCACCAAATTGTTTGCCTTTGCGGTGTTGGTTCTATGTGCGTACAAAGAGACCTCTATGCGGTGTTGGTTCTATGTGCATACAAAGAGACCTCTATGCGGTGTTGGTTCTATGTGCATACAAAGAGACCTCTATGCGGTGTTGGTTCTATGTGCGTACAAAGAGACCTCTATGCGGTGTTGGTTCTATGCGCGTATAAAGAGACCTCTATGCGAGTACAACCCCTAGTCTGGACATCTGGATGGAGAAAGGATTTCCGCAGGTGTTAATTGGAACAATCTGCATAGGCAGCCAAATGGCCACTGATGTGTTCTCGTACTTCTCTGGCTTCGATATTGGAAACGACCTTGTTGCAGATTTTTGTTTGCATGGTATAGCCATTCCAGGTTTCAACTCAAGTAAAGACGTGATTGCCTACACTCCTTATATTGTCCAGGATGGTGGGTCCCTCGCAGTCCATGCCTGTTGCAAAATCTCTTTGGTTTCGAAAGTCATGTATCCTTTGGAGGTATTCCATGAGACACTTTCTATCTAGGGTGCCAGAGAAATCCCTTGTATAGTTGACAGAATACAGACCATAGCCATGTGTCCAAAACAAATCGTTCGAATTTGGAAATATTGGCTTGTATTCGCTCTATAGGTATTTCTGAGACATCCACTTTTGCTATGAATATTCTGAATATTGGGTGGTCCACATGTAGAGATTCCCATTGTGTCTTTGTTGCACTGTTGGTTTCTTTCTCGATCCTTCGTACAGTGCTCTGTATTGCAGAGGGCGCACCTATGGCATATTGTAGTGTATATACGATTTTGGTTTGCATATAGCCCTCCTCTTGCTTGAGAACCGTGAAGGTCCCGGGGTAGAATAGGCCTTCAGCAACCCATGCTTGCCATAAAAGGTGACTATGCTTGTCGTAAGAGGCGTCTGACGGGATTGGGTGGTCAGACTAGCTGACTTGGTTGACACATGTCATCGGTTCCCCATTGCGCAGATCGATGCTCATGTTGTTGATCACTGGATTGTCTGGTCCAGGCTCGATTATTTACAGACCGTCGCCATATAGCTGGAATATTGCTAAGTGCGACGTAAAACTAAACTCACTCACTCACTCCTCTTGCTTGAAACATTCCCGTACTGCAATCGTTATATTGGAAACTACAATAGATGTCTTTTCGCCGACAATAGCCAAATACGTATATATCATCCACAAATGTAGGTAGGCCTTCCAGTGGTTGGAGGTTTGTTTTCCTATATTGCCATTGAGATAGCCTACATGGGCAATGTCTGGTAGAAGATTGCTTCCCACAGTAGTTTCCAGTAGGGGGTGGTATGCCACCGCTTTTTCAACTCACAAGCCCATATTTTTAAAAGTTGCTTCGATTGCCATATAAATGTAGATAGGTTGCTGTATACCTACTTGGGCACCAAATATCTAATTGAAAAATCTCGAAATGTTGGGCTCTTTTTTCCATTGCATTGGGGTTGCAGAAACTCATAGTACCCTACACATTTTAAGACTCCAATAAAGTTAGTAACTCAGACTTCCTCATAGGAGAATACCCCCGCATACCACGTTCACATGCTCGCTTTTTCAACTCACTTACTGTAGCCATGTCACAGGGTTCATACTATATGTGAATCATTTCTCTAATTGATTGTCACTTTATTGATCGCGTGCGCATTGTGTGACCCGGCTGTCAGCCAGTATCGATCGATTCACATTTAGACATTTTTTGTTTAGTCTAGTGAATAGGCCAGCCCACAGCAGTCAGCTGTGGGTTTGTGTGAAGGAAGACGGATGGTGTCTGTATTTTCAGAGTTTGTGAAGAAAGGGGTCTAGATTGTGTTAGTGATATTATATAGGTTATATATTGGAAGTGATTTAGAACCCCCATTACTTATGCTACTCGAAACAATTGGGCACATCCAAAAGTATGTTTTATCATGAAATTCCCTAACACTGTCCAAGGTCTTCTGCAATAATCCAGGGGAAGAGAGTGGAAGGGTGTCAAACATGTTCGAGTGAAAAATCTTCTATTTTGTGCAACCATCTTGAATTTTTCGGACAGTGACTCTAAAATGGGACACCCTCCAAAAAAGCTATTCCCCAGCATGTGCACTTTGCAAAGATACATGCTTAGGTCCGGCATGTAACAATCAATCTCAAAATTGGACCTAAGTCGCTGCACTAAACATATCTTTTTTGTATAGTCGGTTTCTCCGATAAACAAACCAGTGTCAGCAGCATGGGGGATTGTCAGCCTTCTCGGAGATAAAGGTGTACATGAGAAATATAATGTTCGTACATGTGCACAAAATACCACGCTTGCCGTGACGTTTAGGTCACAGGGTTGACACAACTGCAGTAATAGACTGCAGTAATAAATCACCTGAACGGCTTAATGAGTTACACCTGTGAAAATTTGAGTGCGCCCGTACTCATCTACCTAGGGCGTGGGTGTTCCAGAAATCGGTTATTTACAGATATGACGGAGATGAATATTGCAGATATGAAGGACCAGAGAGTGTCATATGTCAGAAGATGTACAACCTGTAAAATATCATGAAACGTTTTAAACAAACATGTCTCCTCTAGATGTCAGGGCCAAATTCTCCGAGTTCACCGAAGGCCGGTTATTGCAACGCTAAATATGTAAAATACTCTTCATGAATATGTCAGCCAGTTATGACTGTCTCAACTGTTACATTGTTCTTCACATTCAGATACACGCCGTTCATATATTAGCATGCTTGTATGAACAACAGACTGTCGGAGTGCTTCCACGGTTTGGCGTACTTTAGTAATGTTGATACTGGCAATAGAGTGGTATTGTTGAGTTATGTCATATGCTACCTGAACACCCGCAGTATGGAATTAGGGTACTGAAAGGTTTCTAAGTTTTGCACCAGGAAAAGAGTACAACTACCAATTTCAGATACAGAAAAACGTTGCCATGAAAAATGCAAGATATAGTTTATTTAGAAATCTAAAACTACCGAAAGGCACCGTTTTTCACCACCCGACCTAACTATGTGCCCTGTTTAGTGAGAAACCATTAAACGGTTTCAGAGTTCTGCTACTGAAAAATTGCGTTCGGAAATCCACAGAAGACTAAACTCAACATATAATTTTGATTGTAGACAGATAACTCATTCAATATGAAAATGAGCGCCGGGTGGACCTGAGATCCCTGAAGCTGGGAAAATTTAGACTTCCTCCATTAAGACTTTAGGGATTGCAGAGAGGGCTCGGCAGTATGGAAAATAATGGTTGAAGGACTGGGAGACAGACCAGGGAATTTATTGATGAAAAAATACCGAGCCACATTTCATGAAATAGTCTGAAACAAATGTGCCAATTGTCTCCTCTGAGTGATCGACTGTTTATATGTATGTGGAGAAACACATTTTGTCATATGAATATGAAATATTCGTTTTTTCCAGAAACTACACAACAAGAGGCAAAGTGACACCATCCATTTCCGTCTGTCTGTCCCATAGACCATTCGAAATGGACCAGGACACGCACATTTCACCTGAACCAGGCCACGTACATTTCATCTCCACCCCCTAGGACACATACATTCTACATCGACCATCCTACAGCCAAAGTATTTCGCTTTTAACCATTTTCCCGACCCATGCAGATTATCACTGTGGCGTGTTTCAAACGCATACAGATTGGTCGTGTCTGTCACTTTCACAAACTGAATCAAAGATATTTTGCCCCATTAAACTTTTATTAAGAAAGTCAGCGTTTATAATAGTGACCACTCGCCATTTGTCAGGCGACTTACTGGCTGTAATTGACCACTAGCCATCTGTTCATTGGCACAGGACACGTACATTACACCTGACCCCCAGGACACTTACATTTCACCTCACTCACTCACCCCCCATCTCTGCAGCAACTGACTGGCTGCAATTGACCACTAGCCATCTGTTCGGCGGCTGACCGAGAATACATCTTTAACTTTTTGTCTCTAAGACCCATAAATTGTATTTGACAGTTCGTGTGAGTTAGACATGGTAGCTAACGTCACTGACCAAGGTTACTGGTTTCGGGATGGCTTATAACTGGCAACAGTGGTACCACTTGTAATTCTTTTAAGTCGTGACTGTGACACAATGACATTAAAAAGTAAAGTATATAACACCTGCGATGGAGAATTCAACACAGTAAGGCAGGATAAGCTTGACCTTGACTCTATCATCACAAGGGATACAGAAGGGAGGATCTTCACCTTTTACCAAGTATTTGTGAGTAGGTCAGTTTGTGACTGAAAGGAATGTAGGGTTTTATTTCCTCAATTCATTGAAACCTATTTGAGTGTCTCACTTCTTCTGCATCAGATTACAGATGTAAGTTCTAAGCTTTATAATCAGAGTTAGAATAAAGAAGTGGTGTCACAGATTTGTTGAGTGCTGCCGTAGCAGCAAAATAGGTATTGATGTTAGCAGACATGCATGCGTGGTTGGGTAACCAACAAAGACCGATATCGAATTGGCCAGTAGAAAGGTCATTAATGTCTATTAAAAGTGGAAATTAAAAACGGGTGTTTATTAGATACGTTTCAATAGCCGGAAGACAAGAAAGAGAATCAGAATAGATTATATATTGTTCATGGTTAGAATGTTTGCGAACGTATGTATTAGCTGAAAAATAGAGCTGCTATCCGGTGTCCATAAGATATGGTTCTGGATCCAAGGACTGTGACACAAGCTATTGCGCCACCGTCCTACTTCAGAGGATGGGCATCACTTAAATAAAAGAAAATAACCATTGGATTTTCAACAATGATGGGATTTCACAGAAAGGTACACAGGGTACAAACGGGAAGATTAGAGAAAGAAATTTACATAATAGGGAGGAAACTAGTGTGGAAATATGTTTGGGGAATCGATTGATTTGTTTTACAATTCAAAACGCGTATGGCCAGCCTCAATGTCTCTGATCAAACATATTTGGTGAACATGTTTAAATATGCTACGAGAACACTGGGAAAAAAAGTTCACATTTACAAGCTTGTAAATCTTTTGTAAAGATGGTGTTTATAAGACATTTACAATTTTGGAAAGATGATGTTTACAAGACATTTACAATTTGTAAAGATCCACAAGGGGAGATAACTGGTGGGCGATGGTAAAACGGTCTGCAAGGCCTCAAATTCACACCTAATAAATCCCAAAGGCTAATAACAGTTTGACCCCTCGACATAAATAATGAGGTAATTGGGGCGTGAAATAAGAGTGGGACAGACCACTGTTCAGTGGACAGGGGTCACTCTGTTAGGGGTAGGATGCTGATGCTCGTACTACAGTGTTCGGTGGAGTGAAGATGCGTGGGTGTTCCTTTCACTATGCGCAAGCTGTTTAGAAAAGAATTCCGACTGTGTCCCACTTATTTTGAGTTTGGGAACAGTGAATAACAATAACCATAAACAATATCACCTTGTCACCTTTGATAAAATGCTGAATGATAGAGATTGTGTTGTGATAACATAACACATGACAGTATATGTTGCTATGAATCATGTGGTCAATCCAACCTTTACCAATAGAACCAGTGATACAGATGGGATAGATCGATCACCTTTTGAAATATTTCACAATCATATTTGATTTTTTGTTGTTTCTGTTGATTCTTCCTTCCTGTGGTCAGCCCAGCAACAATCCACCATAATGCCATAAAAGCATTGAGGCATGAAGTCCCATAAGCCGAATGAACTGTACCTAACTGACTAATTTTAGGCTTCGTGGGACTACACCTGTTGTACATGGGCTAGTTAACACATACTGCTATATTTAACATAATAAACAATAACCTTCAGGAATGGAACCCCATGACAGAAATGTGCCCTGGACATATAACAGGTTGGAGGTTGGCATGGGAGGTTAAAGTAACTTGTTCGAAAAGCCCATCCCAACGTTTTCGAGATGATAAATTTCACGTTGGACACAAATTAATAAACTGAACACGGTGCAGCATAGTGCTGGCCAGACACTGCTCCCAAAGAAAGAAACATCAAGACCTCCAGAGAGAACTGCCCACCCAGGAACATAGGGCATTATTGATATAATGGGGCATGGTGGGCGAGCTAAGGCGCCAGGCTACTGATCCAGCGAGGTTCAGGTTTCGGGATCGAGCCAACCTGTGACCGGGTGTAAAACACCTTGGAGTCAACTTTGTGTGCAGACTCTCTGAGTGTTGTGACAACCCCTATTGTACACTACACAACCCTGTGCACTTAAAAGAACCCACGAATGCGTTGGTATATGATGGTGGCCACATGAACACGTACATACACCTAGTTGAGGGTACAGCAACGTGTAGTAAACTTGGACAAAGTGCTGTGACTATGTGTCCCAGTCCACCCAGCTGTCAACTGGGTACCTCGTTAGGATGAGAGAGCCACAATAAACTCGGTGCGCCTAGTGGCAGCAAGAGTTGTATACTCCCCAGGGAGTTGAGATTAAAATACGATGTGCTGTTGAGATTGACATCCGTGGATCTAGGGAAAATATTTTAGCGCCTAGAGAAATTGCCTTGCAGTTTGATTTGTGCGCTATACAAGAAGACTTATAATAATAATAATATGTTGTATTATTTTGATAGGTATCTCATGGAACGAAACTTTCTAAAAGGTCACATAAAAAAGGAAAACACTGCAGATTCTGATACCTTTCGGTATGCAGTTACCGAAACAAATCATAACAATGCCAATTCAACCTATAAAGAAAAAAAACGCGATGAAAAAAACCTGCGAATTCGGAGTTCAAACGATTTGCTTAATTTCCCCCAGCGCTGGGGGAAGTAGTTGTTTCAACAGTTGTGCTGCGCTGCGCCCATAACGCATGCGCAGTGAACAGGGTCGCGGAGCTTGAAACAGTATGCATGCCCGGAGTATGAGTTTAATCTTGGTTGTGTACACAAACAAGTAAATAATCTACTCGTTACATAAAAAACATGTTGATTGTAAGAAGCAGCCTCTGTCACAGAGAAAGCTTAATGTCTAGTTTATTGACACCTATATGTATGGCTACCTGTCTGCAAAAGACAATATGCAACACACAGCTTCAATCATTGACCACATGCAATTTAAACTTAACACCTATCAGGCTATACGCCATAAACAAAATAAATTGATTGATGACTCATGCACCCGAGTCCTGTCTCTGCCACATTATGTAATTAAGCAGGTGTGATACTGGTACATATGACATGTTTTTGTATGAAATATAATCTTCCTCTTTCTTGTTGCAATCTGATAATTCCTTCCCGAAGGTTAATAGTATCTAGTCTAAGTTTGACACTGTCTACTTGTTTTGGGATAATTTAATTCGCATGAAAGACGGGAGTATTATAAAAGTGAAACAAATTCCGCATTATAGAATACCATTTTCATCAACAGTGCAGTATTGACAATGGAGCACTATCAAGTGATCATCAACTTTATTTCAATGTTATGATATGCTAAATTCCTTGTTCAAGCCTCATAAACCAAATTCAGCACATTACAACTTTCACCACCTAAACAACCCATTCCTCGGCGCATTATCGCGATGATGACACAGCAAGATGTCAAACCAGCCTACAACTCAGCAGAAACAATTTCAAAATGTTTTTTAATCCAATAAAGATGCAGCAGAGTACTAACTATAGCGAGGGAAATGGAAGCAGTGTGACTCGCCACACCTCAAATATTGTTCCAATGCTATGTGAATAAAATGACAATGCACAAAGTCGAACGAAGGCCATTCTGTGTTTGTTTATAGACTTTCTCATTAATGCCAATGTTTGTATTGTTAATGGGCGCAACGATTCTGCTACCTCTGATTTTACGTATATCTCCTCTAGTGGTTCGTCTGTGGTCGATTACTGTTTAACTTGTTATGAACAGTTAGATAACATTTCCGATTTTCAAGTAATCAGACCCACGGAGCTGATTGATTGGGCTAAACTGGCCAGTGTTGTGGACACTCAATGTGTGTTGAAATTAGACCACTCAGTATTAGTATGGAAGTCATCGTTACAGGCCTGTTGTGATTATCCCGATACATTCGATCACCTGACGACTGGGGTTGGAACTCTGAAATGTGACACAACGTGTGTGCCTGATAATTTCCTAGCCGGAGCCGAGGTGCGACATGCTATCAAAGTTGTCGTGGACAAGCTCGAAATGTCAGCCTCTAACCAATGCGACGTGGATGAAGCGTGTACTTCTTTTACAAACTCTGTAATGCAGGAAATGTTTGACAAACTACCTACAAAACGTGTCTGTTTCGACTCTAGGAATGGTAACAAGAAAAGAAGAACTAAAAAGCCTTGGTGGAATGAGGAACTTTCTCAAAAGTGGAATGAGATGTGTGCTGCGGAAAGAGAATGGTGTAAAAATCATGGGTCCAGTAGAAGGAATCTTAAGTGTATTTATGTGATGAAACGTAAAGTGTTTGACGCTGGTGTGAAGAAAGCCAAACGGGCATATACTCGGGAGTCTTTGGCGGAGCTAGAGACAATGTGTGATGCTAACAGTAAAGATTTCTGGAAGAAGATCGGGAAGGTGGGAGTTGGTTTTAATAGGAACAAAACCATTCCAATGGAAGTTAGACTTGAAGATGGTTCTGTTTCGAAGGATAGAGCGGTTGTCATGGAAACGTGGAGGAAATCCTACTCAACTCTGTTAAACGTCAATGCAAGTGCCACGCCCACAGAGACACAGCCCGAGAGTGATGACTCCCAAGCTAACGCAATACTTAACACGGATATCACTCTGGAGGAAGTCTACTCTGCTCTCTTACATGCAAAGACTGGGAAGGCTGTTGGCTATGATGGAATACCGGTTGAAGTACTGCGGAACGAGCAAAGTCTATTGTTTTTATATAACCTATTTTATACGTGTTTTAAAACGGCACAGATTCCGAGTGACTGGGGTAAAGGAATTATTAATCCGATACCAACATCAAGTTCTAATGACCCCCGTGACCCATTATCTTATCGAGGAATAACTATCACTAGCTCCCTTTACAAGCTCTATTGTTATATCTTAAATAATAGACTAAGTTCGTTTGTTGAATCCAGCGACCTGTTGATGGATGAGCAGAACGGGTTCAGGAGGAAGAGGTCTACCACTGAGCACATATATACTCTTACCTCTCTGATAGAAACAAGGAAATCACTTGGGAAACAAACTTTTGTTGCTTTTATTGATTTCAGCAAAGCTTATGACAGCATTGACAGAGGTCTACTGTGGAATAGGTTGAAAGACTACAATATCAGCGGTAAAATGTATAATGCTTTAGTTTCACTGTACGAGAATGTGCAATCGTGTGTGCGGATAAATGGTTGTAGCACTGACTGGTTCAATGTCACCTGTGGACTGAGACAGGGCTGTCTTCTTTCTCCCCTACTATTCAACCTCTTTGTGAACAATCTTATCAGTGTTATGAAGGAACTTGGAATCGGCGTTTCCATTGATGGTCAGCAACTTTCTGTTTTAGCCTACGCCGATGACATTGTTCTTTTAGCGGAGACTGAAAGTGATCTCAATGTACTTCTGGATGTACTTGATAAATGGTGTGTGAGGAATAGACTGTCAGTCAATCCAGCTAAATCAAAAGTTGTGCATTTTAGAAGTCAATCTATGGAAAGAAGTGATGCTGTCTTTAGATGTGGTGCCACTGATCTGGAAATTGTAGATTGTTACACTTACCTGGGATTGCTGTTGACGGAGTTTTTAGACTACAATAGGATGGGAAGGGCAGTTACAAGTTCAGCTAGCAGAGCACTCGGACTGTTAATCTCTAAATCTAAAATCTTAGGGGGTATGCTGTATGACACATACACCAAACTGTATGATGCTATGGTCTGGTCATCTATTGACTACGGTTCGGCAATCTGGGGTCCGTATACAATCCCAGGAGTGAATGCTGTTCACAACAGAGCCATGCGGTTTTTCCTTGGAGTGCCTAAGTTCACACCTAACAGTGCGGTAATTGGGGAAATGGGCTGGACCCCCCCCGTGTGTTCGCCAATGGTCAAGTGCTACCCGTTTTTATAAACATCTGTGCAATACTTCCCCGGATAGGCTGACACATAGAGTTTTCGAGTGGGCCAATGACAACGCGGGGAAGAAGAAAACGAACTGGAACCTGCGAGTTCAGAAACATTTTAAGAAGTTTGACCTGGAACATTTTATTCCGCCCGACAATAGCTTCCACACAAATTTTATCGTCTCTGAAGTTTCAAAGTGCAACATGAATGTTTTTATAGAGCAATGGAAAGCTGATTTACAACGGCCTACAAGTAAGAGTGGATCAGGGGGTAACAAGCTCAGACTATATCACTCCTTTAAAACAGAGTTCCGAACAGAGTCCTATGTTAAAAGTTCGATGGCTAAGCACCAGAGGAGCGCCCTGGCTAGAATGAGATGTGGTGTAGCCCCTCTAAAGCTAGAGACAGGAAGATACGAAAACCGTCCTCTTGAGATGAGAACATGCTTCCACTGCAACGACACCGTGGAAGATGAGAAGCACGTACTACTTCATTGTCCACTCTATAGTCATCTACAACAAAACCTTTTAACAAAATCTATAGAAACGCATCCTAGTTTTAGTTCTTTAAGCGATAATGAAAAACTGTCTTTCATCCTCTCCTGCCCTAATATCATGTTTGTAACTGCCAGAACCTGCTCTATTTTACTCAAAGAGAGAAGAAATTTTATTTATAATAATTAGTCGTTTATGCTTGATGTAATGACGCATGTTATGCCTCTTTTCTATGTGTGTTTTGCTTTGTATATTGATATTTTAGTAAGTCTCTCATAACCCTTTTGGGTGGCTCGTAAATTTTAATCCTGTTTTTTAACATTGTAAAATTTATTGTAATATATGAGGTGAGACTGGAATAAACTATCTGTCTGTCTGTCTGTCTGTGTTTTTTTACAGGCACAAGGTGGATAAGAACTTACTAGTATTTGGCGTTACCACTATTGATCACGATATAAAAAAGCCAAACAAACATAGGAAATATCAATATGCCAAATACTCCACCACTATAAGTACTAGTAATATATATTCGATTATTTCAGGTCTGCTGTTTGTAAGAAAATAAATAAAATTACAAACGTTCTGTTTTATGTTTTAAGAGATCAAAAACAACAATGACGGAGCAATACAGATTAATCCCAGCATTCATGCATATACGTATTTAGGGTTCCCATATCAAACGTCATTATATGGATGGAATAGTGAATTTGATAAATATCAACCCATTTACTCACAAAAAACATCCTTTTCAAAATTGCTAAGGCATTTCAAAATCAAATTTAACACAAATATATTTTAAAGACTAAATTGATTGTTTATTTCTTTGTAAATGTTTTTAACGTTTTCAGACAAGGTATTCTTATACGATGTTGTATTTGCAGTAATTCGACTTTATTTAAGACTTTAGTTGCAATACCTGCTAGTCATTTTGTTAGGTTCTTCAAAATGCTAATTGTATTTTCCCCATGAATCTACTTTCACAGACAACTGTGAGGCAGGCTCTACGGAATGCTGAGTCTGTAAGAGGAATGACCCTAAATCCACAACAGACGTAAGAATATGCTTTAATGTGATTTAAATACAGTAACTGCAAGAGTTTCAGTGCATTCAACAAGAGTTTCAATGCATTCAACAAGTAAAACTTCAGGTGTTACATCCAAAATCAGTCTTATACTAATTATACATTATAATTGAAATTACATGCAACAGGTAATCCTTCAGTTCAACAACAACAACAACAACAACAACAACAACAACAACAACAACAACAAAAACAGCTGGTGTTACCTGGGGAATATATTCCAACCCATAGCCTGATTAAGTCCCAGGAAGGATATTTATGACATGTAGCAAACCTTTGATCAGCCAATTAGTCGGGCTGTTGTTCTCATATCGTGATTCAATATACTAAACACTTACTGAATGGCAGGGATACTCTACGACTCTGTGTATTGAGCTCCCTGCTAAATGGTATGGTAGTCTTGAGTGTAAGATTTCAGTGCACGTGTACACAACGGTTTGTGAAACATGTAAATAAAGGTATGTCACTTTAATACGAATTTTACCAATTGACCATGTAATTGAAATAGACTATTGTTCATCAAGACTAAGCGTTATCAAAACATTAACCCAAATCAGCCAAATAATCCCACTAGTGGTATCCTCTTTGGACTGAACTTGTTTATTTTAAGAGTAAGAGGATTATAAGGCATGCTCAACTGGGTTTGGTCGTTTAACTAATCCCACACAGCCATCAAAAGCAGAGGGAATGATTTACACATCTAATTTTTTGTGCTTATTTATTGTGTTTGTGTTTTATTGATGAAAAATGAAATGGGATTGTGAACAGCTTTACAGTTAATATCGACACCGGTACCATACAACATACAATACAAAATTTAAATGCAGGATGTGTTGTCGCATATGTATATAAATTTGAATTACAAACATGGGTAAAGGACAATCTTATACGGAAATAGTGAATTATCTGATCTTAATAATCTGTCCATCTTAAGACCTGCCTACCTCTTCGTCACTGCTTCTTTTAGATTTGATACTAAATATGATTGAAGAATTAACCTCGTGGTTTGTCATATGATAATCTTGTATTAGAACTTTGGTTTATTTACCTTTGTAAAGTGCATTAGAGAGGTATTAACATAAGCTTCTAGCTTGTTTGCCAATCCATTCGACTTCTTATTTTTGGTGTCTTGATGGTAAAATTGTGGATGCTCACCGAAGTAACTATAGACTTAAGACAAAATACATCTTGAAGCAGAGAGGAAGACCATGACAGAGTATGGAAAATTTTTTTCCCATTTTGTTGAGTCAGTTGTGTATGAAGTGAACTATCACTGTTGACACTGATGATGTATGATTGTGTAGGACTTTAAGAATTTCGTATGTTTACGCAGTTACCAGATGCAAAGCAGAATGTA
Source organism: Haliotis asinina (assembly GCF_037392515.1). Classification (NCBI taxonomy): domain Eukaryota; kingdom Metazoa; phylum Mollusca; class Gastropoda; order Lepetellida; family Haliotidae; genus Haliotis; species Haliotis asinina. The sequence goes on from NC_090290.1 coordinate 432,505, forward strand.
CAGTTATGTAAGTTATGTTTTATGTATGAATGATAAATTAAAAATTTATGTACGCCGAACATAAACAAGCAAATGATAGACCGGCACGCACCATTTAAATATTCTGTAACATACGTCTTGTAAATGATTATATAAATCTTGTTACACAATGATTTGTATTAATTCATTTGAGTATTTGCTTCAATCCAAACGTACTTACATCACAACCAATTATCTATTGACATGTTTATGAGATTTCTTGAATACGCCAATTGCATAACACCGTTAATGAGCACCAACATATATGGTCTAGTGAGCGGTGTTATTTAGAGAATGCATATAACACGTCACAATTTAATTCTGGACTCACAAAAGTCCAGAAACTCTAAGCACTGTGGCCACTCTCTCACAAGGGATTTGGCAAAATTAAACATGCAGTTGTTATGTATATGTGCTAAGGATGAAAAAATGAAAAAAAGTTTTTTCGAAAACTCAAAATTTAAACTCGCTCGCCCATGGGCATTCCCATGGGCCAACAGTGGCCTATGGGCAGGCCCATGGGCGAGAGGGTTTAATTTCGTCCAGAATAAATGTTTCGGAGGTTGTAAATGAATGAAAAAATGTTAATAAGTATCATGACACCAATTTCAGCTTGTTGTGACTTGAATCTGCTAACTGACAGCGATTTTTAAAAATCTCGCCCATGGGTGAAAAACATATTGGCCCATGGACGAGAATAATTACTTTCATTGAAAATACATGTTTTTTCCATGCTTTGCAGTTTTTAAATACTAGTAAATGAACGTGTATTTATTAGTGCCGCGACACGAAATAAGCTTATTTTGACTTAATTCGGCTAATTTAGAGTGATTTTGTAAAAGGTCTCGCCCATGGGCGAAAAACATTTGGCCCATGGGTGAGAATATTTACTCTTACTCAAAATAAATCTTTTTCCATGTTTTGGAGGTTGTGAATGGATGAAAGTATGTTCATGCGTACTATGGCACAAATTTCAGCTCATTTTGAATTAATGCCGTTAATTTAGAGCAATTTAACAAAATTTTACCAATGGGCGAAAAACTATTTTGCCCATGGGCGAGAATATTTCCTTTTATCCTAAATACATCTTTTCCAATGTTTTGGAGGATGTAAATGAATGAAAGTGCCATTATGAGTATCATGACACAAAATTCAACTGATTTTGACATAATTTTGCGAATTCAGGGCGATTTTTAAAAAATATGCCAGAATAATTACTTTTACTCAAAAATACATCTTTTCCTGTGTTTCGGAGGTTGTAAATGAATGAGGATACATTTATAAGTATCATGGCACAAAATTCAGCTCATTTTGACTTAATACCGCTAATTTCTGACAAGTACAAGAATCTGGACTTCCACTTAAATTTTCATTGTTTTATTTTATTGTCTTGGAAGTTGTAAATTTATGAATGAAAGTGTGTTTATAAGTATCATGACAAAAAAAAGATGAAATCATTCCGGTCTTAATTCGACTAATCTCGCTCGTGGACGAAAATATTTTCGTTTGCTTGTTTTCCTTATTTTGCAAACATATGGTTTAAAAATAGGTGAAATTCTAATGACAATTCAGTTTAATTTCGTGAGTTTAGTTTTATGTCGCACTCAGTAATATCCCAGCAATATGGCGGCGGTTTGTAGATAATCGAGTTTGGACCAGACAATCCAGTGATCAACAGCATGAGCATCGATCTGCACAATTGGGAACTGATGACATGTGTCAACCATGTCAGCGAGCCTGACCACCCGATCCCGTTAGTCACCTCTTACGACAAGTATAGTCGCCTTTTATGGCAAGCATGGGTTGCTGAAGCCCTCTTCTACACCAGATCTTCACGGGTCCCAAACACAGACCTTTACTTCCAGCAACATATACAGTACACTTAGAATATTAAGCCTTGAGATTCTTTTGAATTTAAGTATTCTATAAATATAACAAAATTTAAGCTATATCTAGGAAGTTGAACTTATTTGTGAAAGCCCTAATCAAGAATGACCGAACTTAAGTGACTATGCTGGGACACATTAATAAACAGTGTTGTGAGATCTTTAAACTGTATTGAAATATGTCTTGTCAACCCCACTGACATTCGCCAAATATACTTACCTAGTAGTTTTAAGTGTACCTACCCAGTTTAGCATGTTTCGTATTAATAGTGTGGTCTCCATTTTTAGTACTTCCCGTTTGCCCGTCCCGGGTTTTCTTCGTCTGAGGTTTTATGGGGTATTCTCCTATTTGTCAGATCAGAAATAATCTACAACAGGGATAGGTCACTCGCTTGTTTTCTTTACCATTTGTACTAATTAGTATGTGCCTCGTCATGCTTCAATGCACACAGTGACCTGGTTCGTTTCCATCGCAACTTCGGCTGCGTTTAACAGTACTTCAGCCAGTTTACTGTATCAGTCGAAATCATACAATGAATGAATGAATGAATGAATGAATGAATGAAGAGCAAGAAATATATGTGAATGAATGAAAGAAATAATAAAAGACAGAAGTGCATATGTGAATGAATGAAAGAATAAATGATACACCACGGCCACCCCTTCCAAAACATGCTAAAGAACGCAAAACTATCGTTAGATCACATGTGTTAACATCAGCTTGTTATCGTCTCCCTGGTCAGACATAACAATTGTCAGACAGGTTAAAACAACAAACTATCTGGTTGACTGCACAGCTGCCTGACGTAGTATACCCACATCACCTGCTTTTCCTCTACATCACCATCCTTAATATATTGAGCAGAGAGCACAGAAGGCCGTATAGCTGTAACCACTGAACCGTGGCGTCTCTCTGCTCCCAACTTCACAAGTGGGGGTGTCCTTTTCTACCTCTTCCATTAATCTTTAAAACATCTAACAAGCTCAACGCATACAACTTTTTACTAAAATGTGATGTTATACATACTCATGAGAGTAATTTTAGGTATTATTCAGTTGATAAATTATCATTTTATGATACATATATGTACAATATTTTGCTTTGATTCTGTAACTACTCACATTATGACATTGAGACCATTCTGACTTATCGGGTAAAATACGATTGTATAGTTCTGAGTTTGAATCTTGGCATATTTTACCGGTTTGCACTCTACCTTTTTAAAGGGGGCGTGTATATTTTGGTGGTTTTTAGTATTCCATCTATTCGTTTAGATTTATTGATTTATTTGTTTTTGTTTTGTTTTTCGCTGCTAGTGGTCCTGCTAGTCTGCTTTGATAACTGTAAAAGAATTCTGACGTTTGACGAGCGGAACATGAAGTGTTGTTATCATGTATGTTATGTAATTATATTATTGGTATGGAGTGTGGCATTGATGTACATGTTTATGCTTGACAATCCAGTCACGATTACTTGAGGAGATTCGTTTAAACTATAGATTAAAGTATCCATACTATTAATGTGTAATCTTTACATTGGGCTATGAGGAATACGTAATATAATCAAGATTGATTTTGCGCGTACTTTTCTATTTTTAAATAGATTTTCACCATTTTGGCTACAGTCGAAAAGATTTACTTTGGCTTTCGTGATTGTGGTCTCTAAGTATTTTAGAAATTATGTTGTTGAGACAGCTGGGAACTGTTGATCTGCAGTCTTTCAAAATTCATTTTCACGAGATACATTCTCCCTTTTTACCATTTCTCAAAATGAACATATAACCGTTTACACAAAGGTATCTTCCCGTAAAATAAGTAGGACGAAACTTGAAGTATAGCAGCGCATTTGCCATAACTGAAGTTGTTAAAATGATAATGAAAACTGTCATTTCCATCATTCACTTTGCAAGCAATTTTATCAAGAAACTAAATAACTCATTACTAATGGAAGGAGTGAACTGAAAGTCCAATTTATAAACTGAAGTCACTGGTTGAACTCGCTAACATCGATTCACTTACATTCTGGTACACGTGTCTTATTTCGTTTCCGGAGGATACACATTTTACTTTTTTTTAAGAAAACCCGTACACCAAACGATTTTGACCTTGACCTAAAACAAAGGTTTAAATTAACTTACAGATTTACCCCGTAGACATCCCTTTCTGAATAACAAGTTTAACAGCTGCGCCGAAATGCTGCTTACCTTATAAGAAGTTGTATATCCATAGAACTTTCTCTGTTTTTTTATCAAATGATCATGACCTGAACAGATATTACTTTGTCAGAGACTTCATGGGTGATTTTCAAGTTCTAATCCACAAACTGATTTCCACTTTTTCATCATTCTGACTTTTATCTCAGTTTGTTGAATATCTCAGCATAACTCGCAAAGACAATGAAAACTGAGCGGAACGATGACGCTTTCTGTTTCTTCCGCATTCACTTACGTAATTTCTGCAAAGCGCCTACGACAATTTGCGCCGAAAAAGTCGTGTCTCGTCCGCTGGTCTTGTTTATTGGAGTAAAACAGCTGCCGCTTTCAAGTGTATTTTACTTGTCATATACACAATTCATCCATGGGTCACATTAGGTCATTATGTGACACCAGATTTGAAATGAACAGGTGTTCGTGAATGTATATGGATGAATAAGACTGATTGCACAAGATGCACAGCCAAATATCTCTCATTCAACGGAAATCTCGAATTGATTATTTTATAAGGCGTCGAGCTGACCAGTTGGTTTTGGTGTTGTGTATAAACCTCCTTTGCAAGAACTTTGTCAAGCATACCTGCTTTGCCCTTTTGCAAGACCTGCACATATTAGTCTTTGAAAGACATTGACATTTATGTGCATGTGCTCTGGAAAACCTTGTCCGACACGATATTCCTTCCAATTTAGTTATTGTGTGCATGCTGTATTTCAATTTTGGAAATGTGCTTAAAACATATTTATTTTGATTCTCAAAGAATCTGTTTGTCAGGTTCAGTCCGTCCAACACATTCTTATTACATAAGACGCTCGTGCATCCTGAGCAGCATGCAGAGGCGAGATTACGACGAATCACCATGCTGGTTTAGTAGATGATATTCGATGTTGTTTTGTTTTCCACTATTGCCTTTCTTGTTGCAGATGAAAGATTCCACCTGTAACATGATTTTATTTTTTGTTCATTCCTGTTTTCTCATCTTTGTGAGATTATCTACTTGCACTTCTGTCAGAGAGATACATTGTTCACATTATCTACCCATTAGCATACAGATATGTTTGCCTTTTTCTCTTAACATATCAATAGCTTTACATACACAGTTATATTGCATTTCAGTCGCACGTCGGAAATTAAATACGATTTGTTTTCTCACAAGTGAACCCACCCAAGTTATGATGATTAAACTATTCGATAATGATTGATATTGTACAGTATAGACACGTGGTGGGCGCCTTTGTTTGTCACATTCAAAACAAATCTGCCAACAAGCTTAAACATACTTCTTATTCTTTACTACTCCTTTGCCTATACAATGCCAAAGTCTCCCTGGTAGTGTCTCTTATTCTCTTGGTCTGCGGCGATATTCATCCTAACCCAGGTCCAACTAATAGTCGTGAACTAAACATTATTCATTTAAATGTGCGTAGTCTTAAAGATAAAATTGACATACTTGAGGCAGAGTTTGGCTCATACGACGTCATATGTCTTACTGAAACATGGTTACATGATGGTATCAGTAGTAATGATATCCTAATTCCTGGCTTTCATTCACCTCTCAGAAATGATAGACAGAGTAGAGGCGGGGGAGTTGTAGCGTACGTTAAAAGTAAAATAAATGCCGAATATATGGAGAATTTAACTATACCCGGGCTTGAGGCGATATGGATAAAAATAAGATGTAGAAAAAGGAACTACCTAATAGGAACGTTTTATCGCGCAGACAAAACAGAAGCTTATTGGGATTTAGTCGAAGATTCTATCAATAACGCTACTGATCTTAATATGGATACAGTTGTAGTTGGCGATTTTAATATTGATCTTTTTACAGATACAAGTTATAAAATCAACCAATTACAACTGCTATTTGGACTAACACAACGCATAACCGAACCTACAAGGATTACACCCAGTTCTAGTACATTAATCGATCTCATCTTCGTCTCAAGCGTTAGCACTCTACTAAAATCGGGTGTTTTAGATCCTGTGTGTAGCGATCATTGCCCTGTATATGTTACTATTAACGAGTCGATTGCACAATCGATCAATTACAAGAGAAAAATATATAATTATACGCTAGTTGATTTTGATGGGATTAAAAATGCCCTATGTACTCTTGACTGGCATGCTATCTTCGCCTCTGAAAATATTAACCGTATCGCAGACGACTTTACATGTACAATTCTTGACGTATGCGATAGTTATATTCCAAATAAAGTCGTTACGATAAGGCCCCGGGATGCCCCCTGGATGAGTAGTGAGGTACGTAAATTGATTCGTAGACGCAATCGCCATCATAAAATCGCAAAAAGGCGTAACTCATCATCTGACTGGGCACTTTTTAGATCGAGTAGAAATAAAGTTATATCCGCGGTAAGAAATGCAAAGAGGAAGTACACGAATAAAATTGATGAAAAGATAAACGAAGAACACGGTACAAAAACATGGTGGCATCTAGTTAAGAATTATGTAAAAAGTAAACATATCACCAATATTAACACTTTTCCTTCGATAATCCATAACGACAAACAATACGATGACAGTGCTGAAACAGCAAACATTATGAATGATTTCTTTGCAGATCAGGCAAGAGTAGATGCTCCAAATAGGGATATTCCCGAAATTCACTCAGCGGTAGATAATCCATTATGTGACCTAACATTTAGTTCGCAAGAAATCTACGATATTCTCTTCTCTGTTGACACCACTAAAGCAACAGGCCCAGATGGTATTGGCAACAAATTTCTGAAAATGAATGCAAGAGAATTAGCAGTTCCCTTATCTGAAGTTTGTAATATATCGTTAAAGAACAAAGTGTTCCCCGATATTTGGAAGGACGCATTAGTTGTTCCTATTCACAAAAAAGGCAGTATAAATGAATGCTGTAACTATCGACCAGTCGCACTAACAAGCTGTGTAGCAAAGACTTTTGAACGATGCATTTTCAAACACGTATCCAATCATTTTAGGGATAATGAAATACTTACAAACTTACAATCCGGTTTCGTGACAGGTGATTCAACAGTAAATCAACTAACGTACCTGTATGACTTTATAGCGAGTGCAGTCGATAGAGGTAAGGAAATTAGGGCTGTATTTTGTGACGTGAGTAAGGCCTTTGACAAGGTCTGGCATAAAGGTATTATACACAAGCTAAGACGTTATGGTATCGGGGGTAATTTGTTGAAATGGTTTGAGAGTTATCTAGACAACAGAGTTCAAAGAGTTGTTATAAATGGTTATACGTCTAACCAAAGATCACTCTTAGCCGGCGTTCCACAAGGCTCTGTCCTAGGACCCCTACTGTTTATAGTTTATGTCAACGACATTGTTGAAGGAATTAACAGCAATATCCGTCTCTTCGCAGATGACACGTCACTTTATACTATAATAGACGATCCTGCCGAAAATGCTCTGTGTCTTAATAATGATCTTCGTAAAATTTCTGATTGGGCCGACAAATGACAAGTTACATTTAATCCCAATAAAACAGATTCTATACAATTTTCTCGTAAAGTGCGGCCGAGCCCAAAACTAAATTTAACAATGAAGGGTTATAACATTAATGGTGTTAATAGCCATAAACATTTGGGACTTACTTTACAGCATGACTGCTCCTGGACAGACCATGTTAACTGCATCGCTAAAAAGGTCGCACCCATGGTAAACTGTCTTAGAGGTTTTAAATATCGTCTTTCACGGAAAACTTTGCAAACAATGTACATACAATTTATTTTGCCTATTTTCGACTACTGTTCCAAACAGCAAGCATTAACACTTGAAAAACTTAATCTTGATGCACTCAGAACTATTTGCGGTGCTGTACGCGGTACGAGTCATAAGAAAATTTATGATGAGACAAATTTCCAACCACTATGTACTCGTAGACACATCCAAAAACTAACATTTTTCTATAAGATGGTTAACAATTTCACTCCAAAATATTTGAGCAATCTCGTCCCTCCTAAGGTATCTGACACAGCAAACTACAGTTTTCGAGATCGTTTGAAGCTCCAAACTATCGATAGCAAAAGTGCAATTTATGCTAAGTCATTTCTCCCAGATACTGTAAGATTGTTGAATTCTTTGTCTACTGATCATAGAGAACCGGCTACTCTGGGTAGTTTTAAGAAAAAAATTAGTGTGTCATATAAATATCAAACCTACTTTAATTTAAACTCAGGATCAAGATTCTGTCAGATTATTCATTCGCGGCTCAGGCTCGGTTGCAGTGATTTAAACGCACACAAATATGAACGATTTTTATCTTCAAATTCGTCTTGTTCTTGTGGCTACTCTTACGAAGATCCAATTCACTATTTTCTTTCGTGCATAAATTACTCTGACATAAGACACAAAATGCACTTCTATACCAAAGGATATGATATCAAATCAATACTATACGGCCACCCTAGTGGATCTGCTAACGATAATCAGGAACTATTAGAATCTATCCATTCTTTCATTGTACTCTCAGGCAGATTTGTGTTGTAATAGTAAAGTGAAACTGCACTTCCGACATTAATGATCTTAATGTTATAAGTGGCTATGTTATCACGTTTTGATTGTTACATTCACAGAAAGCTATTGTTTATTGTTTGATATTTACATGCTTTTCTCCTCACAACTGCTTTATATAAGTTACTTGTATCCTGGAGCGGTATTAACATAAGCAATATATTGCTTGTTTACCAATCCAAATCCCCTTCTGGAAATAAATATGTTTAAACCAATCTGGTTCGTTTAGCAAGCAAAATATTGCTTCGATTAACACTTCACCAGTACTATGCAATTTTACAGAATACACAAAACCGGATACACAAAAACGACAAATTATAGCATTGTGATTAGGGGTATATGGGGTTATAGGAGTCCCTTTTAATCCACCGAGCCAAGTCCTACACGCCCTGGTGGGGTGTGGATTCACGGGAGGGGAAGGGAGGAGATGACCAAGCCAAGGAAGACACAACTACTCCATACGCTATCATGGTCTTCCTTACTGCTTGAAGATTGACCTTTTCTCACTGTGGTCTATGATGACTTCGGTGAACGGAAAAAACTTATTCACCGTGAAAACCAGAAAATAGTTGAATCCGTCCACGATTTTATCATACAACACAAAGCTTGATTTTTATTTTTTTAACAGGAAACTAATTAACTTGTCAAAAACCTTCTCACAAATGTTCAGTGTTTCTACAAAGAGCTAGTCAGACACAACAAACCGTAACTTTATTTTTCATGTTTACTTATATGATAGTTGTATTTGATGTAATGATATGTATGCATATGTTATTATATAATAGTTCATATGGATGACGACATATGCTTCATTTATATTTTGTATTATATGTTGTATGGGTGAGGTACTGTAAAGCTTGTTCACTAGTCCCAGTCACAGTTTCAAAACACACAAAAATACAACATAGAGATGTGTGGAGACAACAGAGACAGTAGTATAGGGAATGGGGTTTTTAAAACACTTTCAAGAAAAGTCTCTACAAAGCCTTATTTACTAAATAAGGCTTTGGTTGGGCCCTTAGCTCTTGCTACTATTACCCCTACTACATAACGTGTGTTGGAGGTAACACTGTGCCGTACGGTACGATCAATAATTCTTCTCTTACAAACCCCCTACCCGGCCCATCCCTCAAGTAGTATAAGTTAGGTTCGTCGGCTTTCATATCCACTTTATCTATGTTGTAAGTTTTGACTGACCATATAGGATCGGTGGCTCGCTTACGGCTATCACCCTCGTGTTCCCCCGGCTGGTATAGATACCTCACTAGGGCCCTATCTGGTATCTGTTTCTCCTTCCCACGCAATGGAGCGGCCGACTCTGCAACTATTGATTTTAGTTTGATAGCGTCTGCCGGTTTCTTACCGGTGAGACGGGTGACTTCATGGTTGATTGCCGACACCACCTTGGGTAACCTCGTGACCCATTCAGTCGATCGTTTTCCAGGGGTGACCATCTCCCTAGCATACTGATGGCCGAACAAGCGCTCAGCCAAAGTCCTATTAAATCTCTCAACTATGGCTTGGCTGCGATGGGCTCCGGCCGTGCCACGCCTGACCTTTGTATCGTGTTTGGCTAGCAGTTGTGACAAGTCACCCATGAACTCCTGTCCGGGGTCAACTTGCAGCTCTGTTGGCCACGTCAGCGGGCTGCGTTTGTATATGCGTTCGAATCCTCTGGCTACCTGGGCCGAATCTTTCGTGGTCAAGGGTTCGGCTTCCTTGTAACGACTGGCTACGTCCACTACGGTTAAGGCATACTTATACCTCTTGTCGTGGGGTAGGAACAGTAGGTCTGCCTGGTGAACGCTATTAGGTATGTTAATACCGAACCTCCTTCTAGGCACGTAGCGTGGTGCCGGCAAATAGATCTGCCACAGGGCTTGTTTTTCAAGCCACGCTTTGGCTTCCTCCGGGGGTACTCGCGCTATTTTAGCTAGCTTATCTACTGCGCTAGCTCCTTTCCAGTACCCACGCGGGCTGTAGTAAATAGCCTCAAATTTTTTCATGTCCATACGCGTATGTGTTTATCCCATCAATAGCTATCCAACGTTTCGTGTCCATAGGCGACAGGGACGTCTTGTTTATAGTCAGTCCGTATATCTTATGTCCATCACTTCTAAGTGTGTTCATTTTATGCCTAAAGGTACGGGTCTTGAACAGGGCTTCCTTGAATCTGGCGTGTTTGATGTGTTGTTTCACCACATACTTCTTAACCCCCTTAGCCTTCCGGATCTCACTATTGTCGGCTTTCAGTATGGAGTACATCTTAGGTCTCAAACCTATGTACTCGGCTATGGGCGTGCCAGCACACTCGTCCTTCATCTTACCTAGGACCTTTTTATTTACCGTACTGTGTAGGGCATGGGTCTTAGGGTAGTCGCTGGTGTCGTATAAATCGAGGTGTTTTTTCATGTCCTCGTACACGTCCTCGGTTCGAATTTCTAACAGCAGGGAATCCGTGTCAGTGTACAGCACTTCACACCTGTCACCGTACTGTTTCTTGAGCTCGTTGTAGTAAAAGTCGTACATCAGGTGTTTGGATAAATCGAGGATGCTCATCCCCACGTAAACAGGCCGGTTGAATTTTATGTGGCTTTTCTTCATGTGTAGGGCAACCAGGTTGTCTGTGAATATCTTACTACGGTTGAATGCCGGACTGGCTATCAATCTCCTGAGCTTGTCTTCCTCACTCGACCGAACCAGCTTCACGGTCACGCGTTTCCTCAAGTTCTCCATAGTCTTACCAAACACCGAGTTGTTCATGAGCTTGTAGAGATTTTTCTCAAAATCACTGGTGGCTTTTTTTCGTAGGTCTGTGTTCATTCTGATGTAGGGCTCCATCCATGGGCTCTGGTCGAACATGAGCACCCTGTGTATTTTGGTCAGCCTCATACCCAACGACAGGTACAGCTGTAGGTTGCGATAGTGAACGATGTACTTGGTCTTATTCATTAAGTTAGGCACGAGTTTTTCAACGTCTGTCACACGCCCACCTAACAAGTTATGTTGGTACTCAGACATCCAGTCTGGGTTAACCCTCATACGTTCGGGGGCCAGGGGGTAGCTGTTGTGTGATGTGTGTAATTCCTTGGGATACTCTAAGTCAACCTCGAGGATATACCCTTTGTTCGAATCTGGTGCAACCCCCATAACATCAACGTGGGGTACCCATTCGAATCCCCCTGTAGGTAGATACTGACTCATGGCCCAGCCGTACAGGTTGTTTGCGTCGAGGTAGAGAATGTGATTGGTTGGCTTGTTAGGATCGTAACCTTTCACGTATTGATTATTTGCTTTCGCGTATCGTTTGGATGCCATGGAAATCCCACCTCGCAAGCCTTTCTCAATGAATAGGTGCATGTCGTAATCTGTGAGCAATTCCAAATTAACTCCGGTCTTTTTAAGCAAGGCGTCCCACGACAGACCTGGGCTGGTGTAATACCATGCGGGGTCGAGTTTATACTGCTTTAAACACGTCCGCCTAAACGTCTCAAACACGTCGGCTAACAGCAGTACATCTGTCCTCAAGTACAGGTCGTGATAATCACCCAGGTTCTTACAACCCAGTTTATTCCATACATTAGTCGCGTGCGAGTAATCATCTCGTGAGACGGACGCCTCATTCAGCTTGCTATAAAAGCAGTCAATAGGGGGTAGTCTGGTCTCGGTGAACTTGACCCAACTATCCATGTACTCATAGGGGTACACACCCTTCCTCATAAGCAGGGGTCTAGTCTCGGCGTCTGTGTATCGATCGGTGATAGGGAAGGTATTGTTGGCCTTGACCAGACTGTCGAGTGACGACAGGAGGAACTGAAACGAGTCAATGAACCTAAGTCCGTTTAAGCTGAAGGAGATGTATCTCTCCATGTTGTTGGGGATGCACGTTATATTACCATCGATTTTCGCGATGGCCTGCATGATCAAGTGTGAGTCGTACCCTCTCAAGTTGTGAAAGACAACGGGGATGTTTATTGTCTTAGGGTTGATTTTAAGCTTAAGGTTGCACGCGCTGTGAGCGGCGCCTCTATACTTACCAGTTATGTGGCAGTGATCTCTCACCGAATCACCGTTAAGTGGTGAGTCACACACGTGACAGTTAGTGCTACTAGCGTGAGCTAGCCTGTCGACTCGGGTCATACGCATGGGAGCGATTCTATACAATGTATTCCTAATAATTTTTTCTTCCTCCTGCAAACACTTTAGAAACCTTTCAGCCGCGTCAGGGCCCCTATACACTACCGGAGCTTTCGTTTCCCCGTCACAACGGACGACAATGTATCCAAACCCACAGGCTTTATGCTCTTGTGTTTTGTGGGTGAAGCTACCACTGGGAGCCTCGCCGGCGGCACCACTGGGGGAATCCCCCTCCACCAAGGCTTCGAAGTCGGCGTATATGATATAAGGCACAGACATTTGGTTCTTGTGGTTACTGAATTTTAGGATATTATCACCTTCCTTAGGCATGTCGACTCGTATGGCCGTCTGCCCCACACCTTGACAATCATCCCGGTGGGATTCTAATAAATCAGCTCGTGTGAAGCCATGTAGGCATCGTTCACAGAAGTGGGTCTTTTCTCTGTGTGCCGATTGGTCATACAACAGCCTGCTAAAGTGTTTTATCCATGTGTAGTGATACTTGTCACCTCGCTGGATCATGAATATATTGATAACTTGGCGATCCTTCACCGGGCTGACCCTGTGTACTATTGTTGTGTTACCTTCGTGCCCAAAGACATTTATAGCCAGATTATTCTGTTTTTCTACTTTAGTGATCTGGGATATGGGGGTGGGTTCATCTATACCATCCCAGCTGAGCCCATCATCCTGAGGATAATTAGAAGGCCTGTTCGGATTAGTGTCAGCTGGAAATAAGGCTGACCTGATAGCTAACCTCAGGCAATCGTTTCCTCTATTCTTAACGTTTACTATGGCATGTTTGTTCCTATAGTAGGGGGGCAAGGCTAGGTATGATCCGCCTCTGAACGGCACGTAGTTAGCTATGTCTAGATAGACATTATCGATTTTATCTACAGCCCACCCGGACCCCAAGTGTGTGTAGCGTTCTAGGTATTCTCGTATCTGCTGAAAACTGGTATCGATTGATGTGTCAATGGTCTCTGTATGTGTGACGACCTCTTGTTGACCTCGGAAGTAAGGCTGAACATACTCATCCTGCTTATCGAGCGACATTTTCACTGTGATCTGAAACTTGATACTTCCTAGGTTATTTAGTTCCTGGTTGACCTTATCAGCTATCAGAGGCTTGATATCTGTAATGTCTATGTTTCTATCAACGTGCATGCGCCAACCTCTCAAATAGTTGCCTACAGCGCGCTCAGTGCGCACGAACTGTAGGTCAATAGCTCTATTCTGTCGTAATAATTCTACAAGCTGTGGTTTTCTCATACGGGAATACCCGCCTAAACCCAAATCGTGTGCCTCGGCTTTCAGTTGTTTTACAGTGGGAGGTTTTGCTACGGGGGTATGTGATAACAATGCGGTTAACCCGGCTCTCCCCAGGTTTGAATAACCCATGTATCCAAGCTGTTTTGCTTGAGCTTTTAATTGTTTTACCGTAGGAGGGGCTTCTAAACCTAGTAATCTCAACAATGCTGACTTCCGCATTCGAGAATACCCGATCACACCTCTCTGTTTTGCGACCCGCTTAAGCTCACGTACAGTAGTCATAGTGTTTACACCTAACATAACCAATGTCTATTTGGAGTCTATCTTGAGCAGTCGCCTACGTTCTTTTATGTAGCCCTTTTTATTCTCGTAGATGAGTTGATGTCTGACTACGTTCGCTCCGTGAGCTTTACATAGACAGTAGTGCCCTTTAACCCCGATACCACACACAGAAGTTAGGACTTCCCATATGGAAACAACAGAACCCCTGATTCCTGCATTTCCTACCACAGGCCTCGGTCTTCCCCATAAGTATGTATTCGCATCGGTATGGAGCGGGTCTCATGTTTACTTATATAGGTATTTAATTTAATTGCTTCGCAACCAACGCAGTAGCTGCTATACCCAACACTATGAAGCCCAGTTCAGGATTCATTTGTCCCTTGGATGGTGTGTAGTACTGAGCGAGTGTGGGTTTATTGAGCGGTTCCAATCGTTTACCAGTTAGTAGGTAGTATTCTTTCATTGCTTCATCGACATCGTTGAATGTTTGAACGGCATGGTTTTCACGCTGGAGTTGTTCGTTAATAAAATCGATCCTCTGGAGGCGTTTTTTAGCGTACTCGGCCTGTGCCCTTTGTAATTTCTCAGTAGCGAGATCGTGCCGCTTCCTTTCTTCCTGTATTTCAGCCGAGTGGTCATCTCGTAGTTTCGAGAAGAGGAAATTACTCCCGGAAAATGCCAGGGCATTCACTAACGCCCCACCGACCATCATAGCTATCGTGGCCATCCTATATTTATTTCATTATATTTTCAGGTATTATCCCTTGTTTTACTAGGATGTCTTTTGTGGCCATCGCCATACCAAGGTTCATTATGAGCATACCCATATCCTGCAGGTTGAAATCTAGCTTGATAGTTGGTTGTTTAAGCACCATTTTAGTCAACCGAGCGTACCCTACGGCTAGACTGGCGACCACTGTGGCGTGGTATGCGTCGTTGACGAACGTTTTCCCCTCAGACATTATGTATATGATATAAAAATATTAAAATTATAACATGATATGCGGGTCGACAGTGGGGGTTACCTCGATCCTATTGTCTTTGTCATTTCTGCTCCGAGCCGGGACTCGTATCTAGCGTACAGCTTATCGATTTCTTCGGCTGACATTTTGTGAATTTTGTCCGGAGTGTAGTCTCCAAAGTAATGTTTGGCTTTGCCGCCAACAGCCAACGCCACCAGTTTCTCTCGCTTATCATCATCCCCAGACAATTGTTCGAGCAATTCCTCACACTCCATCTTATAATATAACAAGTAAGATTTAGTTTTAACTATATAATACCCGATGCAGACAAAACACAGAGAAATGAAGGTTAAGTTGCACACGACAAACACTTCAAATATCATAGCTATACTTAGCATTTGCTTAGCTTTAGCTTAGCTTTGCTTAGCTTTGCTTAGCTTTGCTTAGCTTTGCTTAGCTTTGCTTAGCTTAGCACACTCTATATGCTACTGGTTGGTCGGTCTTGAGCACGAGCTTAGCGTGTTTAGTTTCAGCGAGCTGTTTCTTCACCTGTTCCCGTCCTAATTTACTCATCACATCGTTCTCTCTCAAACACTCCTCGAACGAATCCCTGTCCTTGCAGTGAAATAAGGCCACCCATCGCGTCTGCTCCCTGAGGTCTTTCAACACCGAGTTGAACTTCTGCGCTAGCACCCAGACGCTGTGATTTGCATGCCGGCCGGAGAAGGCCAGGTACGATAGCATGTCTCTCTTTTTTGTTATCTCGCGATTAGCGCTGCAGTCGTCCAGTATGAACAGCGTCGGTTCCTCTTTAAATTTCTCGTGAAGAGCTTTCAACCAGCCCTGCAGGCGTGTTCCAGGGTCGATTTTGTGTACGTCCGGGTCCGTCATCACCCAAGGTCGCGCGTACGTTTTATTCATGCTCAGAGTAGGGCACATGATAACGATGTTATCGAACACATCCTTGTAGTAACCCTCCAACATATCCAACACGAAAACGGTCTTCCCACAGCCAGTCTGCCCGCACACTATGGCGCAGTGTGGGTCAGTGGGGAGGTCAATAGATGGCTTGCATGAATCTCCCATTGTCTATATTAAGTTGCGCGTCCATAATAACGTACAGATATAATTTCAACTTACCAGCGGTTTGAGCCTTCTTAGTAATCTGGATGGTTATCCCTTCGCTGCCGTTATCTATACGGCGCCCGCTACCGTGCAGTTTATCATCATCCGTGGATCGCATGTCCAACCATAGGGCGTACTTGGTGGTCAGGTATTCACCGATCTGCACGGAGCCGAGGTCCAGGTCCTTTGTTATGTAATCCCCCACTGGTAGCTTTTTTATCTCATCCCACTGCTGGTGTGGTCTCATGCCATGACTGAACAGCTGGTTGGGCACGCCCTCGATGGTCACTTCCACCTTTTCAATCTCGCGGTTGAAAAACTTCTCGCTGTCCCTCCGGAATGGATCGTAATCCTCCACGGGGACGACCAGGATACCTTTCATCGATCGCGCCGGCACGTTCAGGTTGATATTCCACACAGTGTCGCTCTTATCTCGCACGACTGATCTATGCCTCAGTACGCGATCGTACAGGATAGCCATCTTCCCAGAGTAGTGGCTTCGAACCTGCCTGGCCAGCTCCGGGCTAGTGACCATGTCGAACTCCAGAGAGATGTTGTCTATGGCATAACTGGCCTCATCACCGTTCGGCGTACGCACTACTTTGCTAGAGTCGTTAAACGTGAGCTCGTATTCGAGCCTATCACCCAGCGCGGCCTGGTAAAACGGCGCGTGTCCCGTGAGCAACTCGAAGTCGAGCGGCACGCAGAATCGATTCCCGTATGCTCGAGCGATGGCCTTTTCACCGTCCGATATCTTGTCTAGCTGGTCTGGCGTGAAGGCATACCCTTTGCGCGACCGGGTTGATTTGCTGATGCCCTGGTACACATCATTGACTCGTTCTCCCTCGCTTTTCCAGAGATCCCCGTAGCAGTGAAACACGTCGCTGTCGTCGATGCTCAGCACCTCGTTACCGCTGATCTTGACGGTCGTTTTCTTGATGATAGCTCGACCCACGTTCCGCACTAGCTCGCGTTTGTCGTTGTCAGAGGTCAACGTGATATTGAACGCCAGTCGAACAGTGCCTGGTACAATGAGGTCATTCTCACCAAGGTTTGGAAATCTAACCAGCAGAGTTTGATTCTGGTCTATCTTGCTGGGATTGTTGGTGATGGTCACCGACTGACGCACGGCTCTGGCTCCTAATGGCTCTCTCAATCTTCTGAAAGGATCTAATTTTCTGCCGTACATTGTTATATATAAACGAAATATATTTTTAATACTAAATAATGGATGAAGACATACCTATGGATGATATGCGGGGCGATAGTGCCCAGGCATCCGATGAGCAGGAGAGCTCATTCAGTACTGGCCTTCTACAGCAGGCTGTCAACGATTATTACAACGAAGTTGAAAATAAATCCAAACTCAAGCCGTTGGGAAGGGAATATTTCAGGTTTACCCTCGATAGCAATGGCACGCTGCGTTTGAAGACTCACCCGGAGATCGATCTCGTGAATAAACGCACGAGAGAACCGCTTGCCTTATCAACATTGGGCAGTCGACATGGGAGTAACTTTATCTGCGATGAACTAGGTTTCATAGAGTACGGTGGCTCGCAACCTAAGCAGTATCCTCCGAAGTTAGTTCAAAGTCTGGAAGACATCAGGGACGCCACATCGGTTCAAAACATCACTTATGATATTGAAAAGGTGTTGGACGACTACAAGAACAAGCCCTTCCCGGGTTTCGCACTTACCTTTCGGGAACTGCGGGGGTTGGACCTGTTGATGCAAACCATTCGTGGACAGATCGCGAAAAGCACGGCCAAAATGAGTGAGATAGACGACCACATCGACTATGAAAAGGGCAAACTCGGTGAAACTGAGGACGAGTCTATGAAAGCCACCATCGAGGAACGAATACGTAATTTGGAAGATGAAAGGCAGGTCTGGTTGGAGACAGCGTCCGGCCACAAAGAAAAGCTTCGATCCCAGGTCAACCGTGTGCGGGAAACCATCAATCAAGTCCTCTACCGAGACACCACGTTAGCAGACAGGATTCGGATATTGTTCCGGGAGCAAGGGATCACCATCGCCAGCATTCTGACTGCATTGGGTTTCATCATATCAACCTTGGTGTTGTCACTGACAGGGGGTACCCCTGTGGGGCCTGCCGGTGGCGGAACCCCAAGTGGCGGTGGTGTTAAAGACTGGATAAAAAAACTCGGGGAAGGTCTAGCTAAACTGGCTGGTAAAGCCGCCGAAGCCCTTCCCGGCATCCTGGGTAGCATCGTCTCGTGGTTGTTGGGCGCTCTGGCTAAAACTGCCACGTGGCTCAGTCAAAACCTGTGGGCAGCCATCGTCGCCGTGGTGGGTCCGGTGTACGTAGCGGCTAAGAAATTTTTAACCAAATAAGTCCCAAAGCTACCCCACCAACCACCAGGGCCGTTTTACTATCAATATGCTGCTGATAGGAGGCCTGAATATGAGGGTGTGTGGGGGGTACCCCCACATGAACTTTAGGCTCCGGGGGCGGCGCCACTATACCCGTTTCACGTGGTGGGATGTGTGGGATATAGGGGGTGTTAATATCGGGGTTGATACCCAACTTTTGATCCTTCGTGGCTATGACTATTTTGTTGTTATAACCCACCACTTTTTTTACTCTCAGTTGCATATCACTCGGAGCCATGTACAGCCCCACGCCGAACACGTAATTGACTTTCGATCTGGCGTATTCTAACACGTTTTGGTAACGGTCGATGGCCCCCGGGAGATCAACTGGAGAATTGATAGCATCCTCAACGTTGGCAACGAACTGTTTCTGAGCGTCGTAAGCAGTTCCCTTACCGATGATGTTGGAACGCGTCATCGACTGCGCACCCAACAGCGCCCACACGTACGTTCGAATCGAGTCGTTCAAGCGTATTGTACCAGCACGAGTGAATCCTTTCGATGTTTTTGAGATCATTTTAGTCCAGGCTGTGGCTGCATCAGGATTGGTTTGCTTTATGCAGCTGACATGGATCTTTTCATTCGTTGTGGGACCTGTAAATGTATGACGGTTTGGGTTGTATGTACCATCTTTAGAACCGGCCATATATGTTCCGGACCTGTAGAAGTACACGAGAACTATACCGAGACCATGGTTCACACCAGGAAGGCGAAAGTCTTTATTCGTTGGAATCTCAAACTCCCCACAAACACGTTCATAAGCGCGTTTATCATAGGGGTTATTCGTCATACTCCACGCTTTATCTTGGGGAAGAGGAACTCTTATTTCCTTCAATATTCGTCTTGTTTGATAATAAATATGAAACAAAATGACTGCTTTACTCAGTTCGTCTATACCGTAGTCTAATGTCACACCCGACCCTGTCGTCGCACACCACACAGCAAAGTTGAGTTGGTTCTGCCAAAACTGCATTGGGTTTTGATTCCAGTTTACCACCGCCTGCGCGTTATTAACGGACACGATATAGTTTTCAAAGATATTAATAAAGGTTGTTTTAAACCCCGTACTACCTACCACCACGATTTTCAAGTGTGCTAAGTCCATATTATAATATATAAATTATATATTATAATATGTACATAACACTTCCAGGAATAACGAGCGGTGAGGCCGTTCAGCTGACGCACGCGATCGATAACACGTCAGGCCAACTCGAAGTCGCACTCTGCGATATCACCTACCTACCGCAATGGACTAACATCAACGCCAGCAACAATAAGCTGTTCGTCAGTGGAACTCGCAGCCAGATAACTGACGGCTACTACAGCGTGTGCTCTCTAAACGACGAGGTCTTCAAACCCCTGGGAGCCGAACTCAAGATGAACGACTCAAACGGTACAGTGGTGTTAATCAACAACGGAAGAAACCCCTTGAGGCTCGGCCGACCATTAGCGAGGATACTCGGTATGTCTCCTGACGAGATAAAACCAACAACAACCGTCACAGGCACGAAGTTACCCGATCTAGTACCGTACCGAGAGCTGTACATTCATCTCGGTCAGGTGAGCACAACGTACAACATTCAAGGAGGTCACCCTTCCACTAGCAGTGCCGGTGAAAACTGAGAAATACAACGACGGTAGAACCGAGTCGTTTTCACCACGGCAGTATAAGAGATTAACCCAGGGCAACATACCTGAGCTGACAATATCGGTGTTAGATATAAATCATAATCCTGTAAATATAGGATACCTCAGCTTAACGCTTCATGTAAAATGACCAGCGCACAAGGGCCCGGAGTGAAAAAATGCGTCAATATCGGGATCTCCGACCTCGGAGACACGCGCGGTTTCGACGCTCCCGGAGTAGATGGTAAAACGTACGCCTTGCAACTGAAAAACAACATTTACAAACGCGTTGAAGTCACCTCCGGTGGAGCCCTAAGTGATATAGTAGATACCACAAGAGCAACGGTCAACACTAAGTACGCCCTTGTCAACACCGGTAATAACTGGATAATATACCCATCGTATATATGCTCGTCTTCACCGAAGATGACAAGTGGGTGTTGTTACCCGATAACGACTGGTTTCTCAATATTAGACTCGGCTCCCCCTACGTGTTCACGGATAACAAAGACAACCACCTAAACAAAGTCGTGAACAATGGAACCCTGCTCGTGGCTTACGTCCCAACTCAGAGACGTAGCGTAGTCGTCAGCCCACTCGACACTATGGCAGCCCACATGCTATCGAGTAAACCGGCCATACAAAACGTGAAATTGCAGTTGGTGTCTGAATTCGAAGGCGTGGTCAGTATACTAGAGAGTCTACCGGCAAACTCAACACTGATCATCAAAGTCTACCTAGGGGAACCATCGGGGAATGATGTCGAGATCGTGAAGGGGATCAAACTCGGGTGGGGGAAACGACACCAGTATCAAGTTTGCAACGTTTACGTGCGGGTGGGTGTCGGCTCCAACACCAGTCTGCAGGGGGTCAACGTGATCGTGGAAAACAAGATATCACTAACCAATATCTTCCTGCCTGACAACATACACTTCATGGGTATGAAGTTCACCCCTGAACTATTATCAGAAAACCAGTTGGAAATTATATCGTAATAGTATAACAATGACCAGTCATCGCCCCAACACTACGCTTAACGACCTAGGAGATACGGAGGGATTCGATCAGCCTGGTGAGGAAGACGCCTTATATATCCTGCACTTCAAAGACAACGTGTACAGACTGGTGTCGTTATCAGATTTAAAAGAGCCCAAATGGCTGATCAACTTAACACTCGCCTCACCTTATATCACAATAGACGCAGCTACGGGGTATATCTCTAAGATTAGGAACAACGGTATCTGGGCCGGGGATTTCATTCCGGAGAGGGTATTCATAGCAACTACTGATACCGAACAAAATAGGTTAAAGACTGCAGTAAAAAATAAATTAGCATTTATCAATTATTCTTTTAACATAAGTCTTGATATATACTCCCCTTTCACACTCATCATAGAAGTCTTCTTTAGTAATTTAGACAATGAAAACACCTCAAGAGTACACCAAATTTTACCCGGGGTGTCAATACACTGGTTTGACGAACACCAAGGCCAATATTGACGTATTGTTATGCAACGGGATACCCACGGGGGTTCTATATACCGCTTAATAAACCTCAGTGGGGTTTTTATTACAACAGGAAAGTCTATTAGATTATCACCTATTACCCTGAGTAGTAGTCTAGAACTTATAGACTTCAAATTAATTTATAGAATATTAACTGAAACCCAATTAAAATATCTTTCAAAATATATATTATAGGATGGGCCTGTACCCAGTCGTAGAGGAAGTAGCGAAGACGCTGGAAACCGTAGATGGGTTCCGCTTGAGACAGTTATGTGATGTGAAACGCCAACTAGAACAAGACCGTGACACGCGGAAAGCACTATGTAAAAAGTACCATAGAGCTTTCAATATCGTGGACGGGGCTGACACTACCCTTATGGTAACCAGCATGGGACTAGGGGCGGCAGGTGTTGGGTTGTTAGCTACCATCGTGGCTGCACCTATAGTGCTAGGTATTGAAATAACAGCTGGGGTGGCAGGGGTGTTAGGGTTGGCGCTTAAGTTAGTATCACGCAGACTGCATCGTAAGGCATTGAAACACGACGAGATCAGGGTTCTGGCCGAAGCAAAGCTGAACACAGTGAGTGAGCGTATTTCCACGGCACTCTCTGACAGTAAGATCTCAGAAGAGGAGTTTCGTTCAATCCTCTCTGAACTCACAAAATATAACGGAATGAAACAAGATATTCGATCCAAGTCTCGTAAGTCTGCTATCAGCGAGGACGAGAAAAAAAAGTACATAGAACAGGGGATACAAAAAGCCCAGCAAGCCTTTATTACCAACACCAAAGTGATCATAGGCGGTTCACGTTAAACTGTTTCATCGAGGTAAACGTGACATAGACCGCCAACTTTTTTGTAGTAGGGGTAATAGTAGCAAGAGCTAAGGGGCCAACCAACGCCTTAGTTGTAGAGACTTTTTTTTTAAAGTGGTCCAGGAGTTCATTGGTGCCGTGTCACAACTGCTAGCCAAACACGATACAAAGGTCAGAAACCGGCAGACGCTATCAAACTAAAATCAATAGTTGCAGAGTCGGCCGCTCCATTGCGTGGGAAGGAGAAACAGATACCAGATAGGGCCCTAGTGAGGTATCTATACCAGCCGGGAACACGAGGGTGATAGCCGTAAGCGGGCCACCGATCCTATATGGTCAGTCAAAACTTACAACATAGATAAAGTGGATATGAAAGCCGACGAACCTAACTTATACTACTTGAGGGATGGGCCGGGTAGGGGGTTTGTAAGAGAAGAATTATTGATCGTACCGTACGGCACAGTGTTACCTCCAACACACGTTATGTAGTAGGGGTAATAGTAGCAAGAGCTAAGGGCCCAACCAAAGCCTTATTTAGTAAATAAGGCTTTGTAGAGACTTTTCTTGAAAGTGTTTTAAAACCCCCATTCCCTATACTACTGAGACATATGGAGAACAGCAATGTCATAACTGAACAGAAATCATTCCCTCTATTGGTGAAGGCCGTGTGGGATTAGTTAAACAAAGAAATCTAGTCGACCATACCGCCTAATCCTCTTACTCCTTAAACAAACAACTTGCCTGGGTATTACGTAAGGAGGTAATCAGACGTCAACACTATGGCGTTCGATGCTCCGGACATGAAGGAAAACAAAATACGTTATACAGTACAGTAATGTGGTCACTATGAGCGAGGTAGACAGTCTGATGAGCACAACTCATTACGGAAATCTCTTGTCTTTGAAGCTGGTCGTTGAGACGCTGAAGCCTTCTGTCAAGTTCTCCTTTACTCTTTATTGTGGCCACTGTTACAATATGCAGTTTACATTGCTCACAGACCCTCGATTCACGATGATGCCAACTTTCTCGACTACTGTTCGTGCGGCGACTATCATTCAGGAATTGGTTCCACAGCTAATTCTTTCACCGATGCCTTTGTGTATGTGTTTTAGCTCGTTAATAAAGTAGAGACGAGTCTTCTGCTATTCTCGGGCACAAGTTCTCCAAGGCAGTCGACGCTCCGGGTGTCATTAGAACAGTGTTGAGCACTGTCACACTCCACTGCTTTTCGACAGTCCTGTTGTGTATCTGAGGACACCACCATTCTCATCGGTGGATGAAATGGGGTGAAGAAACCCCGCATAATCATCACATTGCTACACCGCATTTACCATAACGAATGTTTAAATATCACTTTATGTAAATAGAGCATCAAAACAAGCTGAAATCATGTATTATATTAAGATGGTACAAACTATAGTCGATTCGAACCACTGCTTTACAGTTCACTGACTGCCGTGGATGCATGCTTTTCCCACGTGGCGAGTTAAAACTTAATGACCTATTCTCCCCCGCAAGGCCACGAGTAGTATAGGGAATGACAGTTCTGGCTCACTTTCAAGAAATGTCTCTACAAAGCCTTATTTACTAAATAAGGCTTTGGTTGGGACCTTAGCTCTTGCTACTATTACCCCTACTACAAACGTGACTTGCTACTATTACCGTGTGTTGGTAGGAGGTAACACTGTACCGTACGGTACGATCAATAATTCTTCTCTTACAAACCCCCAACCCGGCCCATCCCTCAAGTAGTATAAGTTAGGTTCGTCGGCTTTCATATCCACTTTATCTATGTTGTAAGTTTTGACTGACCATATAGGATCGGTGGCCCGCTTACGGCTATCACCCTCGTGTTCCCCCGGCTGGTATAGATACCTCACTAGGGCCCTATCTGGTATCTGTTTCTCCTTCCCATGCAATGGAGCGGCCGACTCTGCAACTATTGATTTTAGTTTGATAGCGTCTGCCGGTTTCTTACCGGTGAGACGGGTGACTTCATGGTTGATTGCCGACACCACCTTGGGTAACCTCGTGACCCATTCAGTCGATCGTTTTCCAGGGGTGGCCATCTCCCTAGCATACTGATGGCCGAACAAGCGCTCAGCCAAAGTCCTATTAAATCTCTCAACTATGGCTTGGCTGCGATGGGCTCCGGCCGTGCCACGCCCATGAACCCATGAACTCCCGTCCGGGGTCAACTTGCAGCTCTGTTGGCCACGTCAGCGGGCTGCGTTTGTATATGCGTTCGAATCCTCTGGCTACCTGGGCCGAATCTTTCGTGGTCAAGGGTTCGGCTTCCTTGTAACGACTGGCTACGTCCACTACGGTTAAGGCATACTTGTACCTCTTGTCGTGGGGTAGGAACAGTAGGTCTGCCTGGTGAACGCTATTAGGTATGTTAATACCGAACCTCCTTCTAGGCACGTAGCGTGGTGCCGGCAAATAGATCTGCCACAGGGCTTGTTTTTCAAGCCACGCTTTGGCTTCCTCCGGGGGTACTCGCGCTATTTTAGCTAGCTTATCTACTGCGCTAGCTCCTTTCCAGTACCCACGCGGGCTGTAGTAAATAGCCTCAAATTTTTTCATGTCCATACGCGTATGTGTTTATCCCATCAATAGCTATCCAACGTTTCGTGTCCATAGGCGACAGGGACGTCTTGTTTATAGTCAGTCCGTATATCTTATGTCCATCACTTCTAAGTGTGTTCATTTTATGCCTAAAGGTACGGGTCTTGAACAGGGCTTCCTTGAATCTGGCGTGTTTGATGTGTTGTTTCACCACATACTTCTTAACCCCCTTAGCCTTCCGGATCTCACTATTGTCGGCTTTCAGTATGGAGTACATCTTAGGTCTCAAACCTATGTACTCGGCTATGGGCGTGCCAGCACACTCGTCCTTCATCTTACCTAGGACCTTTTTATTTACCGTACTGTGTAGGGCATGGGTCTTAGGGTAGTCGCTGGTGTCGTATAAATCGAGGTGTTTTTTCATGTCCTCGTACACGTCCTCGGTTCGAATCTCCATCAGCAGGGAATCCGTGTCAGTGTACAGCACTTCACACCTGTCGCCGTACTGTTTCTTGAGCTCGTTGTAGTAAAAGTCGTACATCAGGTGTTTGGATAAATCGAGGATGCTCATCCCCACGTAAACAGGCCGGTTGAATTTTATGTGGCTTTTCTTCATGTGTAGGGCAACCAGGTTGTCTGTGAATATCTTACTACGGTTGAATACCCGACTGGCTATCAATCTCCTGAGCTTGTCTTCCTCACTCGACCGAACCAGCTTCATGGTCACGCGTTTCCTCAGGTTCTCCATAGTCTTACCAAACACCGAGTTGTTCATGAGCTTGTAGAGATTTTTCTCAAAATCACTGGTGGCTTTTTTTCGTAGGTCTGTGTTCATTCTGATGTAGGGCTCCATCCATGGGCTCTGGTCGAACATGAGCACCCTGTGTATTTTGGTCAGCCTCATACCCAACGACAGGTACAGCTGTAGGTTGCGATAGTGAACGATGTACTTGGTCTTATTCATTAAGTTAGGCACGAGTTTTTCAACGTCTGTCACACGACCACCTGACAAGTTATGTTGGTACTCAGACATCCAGTCTGGGTTAACCCTCATACGTTCGGGGGCCAGGGGGTAGCTGTTGTGCGATGTGTGTAATTCCTTGGGATACTCTAAGTCAACCTCGAGGATATACCCTTTGTTCGAATCTGGTGCAACCTCCATAACATCAACGTGGGGTACCCATTCGAATCCCCCTGTAGGTAGATACTGACTCATGGCCCAGCCGTACAGGTTGTTTGTGTCGAGGTAGAGAATGTGATTGCTTGGTTTGTTAGGATCGTAACCTTTCACGTATTGATTATTTGCTTTCGCGTATCGTTTGGATGCCATGGAAATCCCACCTCGCAAGCCTTTCTCAATGAATAGGTGCATGTCGTAATCTGTGAGCAATTCCAAATTAACTCCGGTCTTTTTAAGCAAGGCGTCCCACGACAGACCTGGGCTGGTGTAATACCATGCGGGGTCGAGTTTATACTGCTTTAAACACGTCCGCCTAAACGTTTCAAACACGTCGGCTAACAGCAGTACATCTGTCCTCAAGTACAGGTCGTGATAATCACCCAGGTTCTTACAACCCAGTTTATTCCATACGTTAGTCGCGTGTGAGTAATCATCTCGTGAGACGGACGCCTCATTCAGCTTGCTATAAAAGCAGTCAATAGGGGGTAGTCTGGTCTCGGTGAACTTGGCCCAACTATCCATGTACTCATAGGGGTACACACCCTTCCTCATAAGCAGGGGTCTAGTCTCGGCGTCTGTGTATTGATCGGTGATAGGGAAGGTATTGTTGGCCTTGACCAGACTGTCGAGTGACGACAGGAGGAACTGAAACGAGTCAATGAACCTAAGTCCGTTTAAGCTGAAGGAGATGTATCTCTCCATGTTGTTGGGGATGCACGTTATATTACCATCGATTTTCGCGATGGCCTGCATGATCAAGTGTGAGTCGTACCCTCTCAAGTTGTGAAAGACAACGGGGATGTTTATTGTCTTAGGGTTGATTTTAAGCTTGAGGTTGCACGCGCTGTGAGCGGCGCCTCTATACTTACCAGTTATGTGGCAGTGATCTCTCACCGAATCACCGTTAAGTGGTGAGTCACACACGTGACAGTTAGTGCTACTAGCGTGAGCTAGCCTGTCGACTCGGGTCATACGCATGGGAGCGATTCTATACAATGCATTCCTAATAATTTTTTCTTCCTCCTGCAAACACTTTAGAAACCTTTCAGCCGCGTCAGGGCCCCTATACACTACCGGAGCTTTCGTTTCCCCGTCACAACGGACGACAATGTATCCAAACGAACAGGCTTTATGCTCTTGTGTTTTGTGGGTGAAGCTACCACTGGTGGAATCCCCACCCACAACTAAGGCTTCGAAGTCGGCGTATATGATATAAGGCACAGACATTTGGTTCTTGTGGTTACTGAATTTTAGGATATTATCACCTTCCTTAGGCATGTCGACTCGTATGGCCGTCTGCCCAACACCTTGACAATCATCCCGGTGGGATTCTAATAAATCAGCTCGACTGAAACCGTGTAGGCATCGTACACAAAAGTGTTTTTCCCCATCGTGTTTCGACTGGTCGTGCAACAACCGGCTGAGATGTTTTATCCACGTGTAGTGATACTTTTCACCTCGTTGGATCATGAATATATTGATAACTTGGCGATCCTTCACCGGGCTGACCCTGTGTACTATTGTTGTGTTACCTTCGTGCCCAAAGATATTTATAGCCAGATTATTCTGTTTTTCTACTTTAGTGATCTGGGATATGGGGGTGGTTTCATCTATACCATCCCAGTTGAGCCCATCGTCTTGGGGATAGCTAGAAAGCCTATCTGAATTCTTGCCAGCTGGAAATAAGGCTAACCTCAGGCAATCGTTTCCTCTATTCTTAACGTTTATTATGGCATGTTTGTTCCTATAGTAGGGAGGCAAGGCTAGGTATGACCCGCCTCTGAACGGCACGTAGTTAGCTATGTCTAGATAGACATTATCGATTTTATCTACAGCCCACCCGGACCCCAAGTGTGTATAGCGTTCTAGGTATTCTCGTATCTGCTGAAAACTGGTATCGATTGATGCGTCAATGGTCTCTGTATGTGTGACGACCTCTTGTTGACCTCGGAAGTAAGGCTGAACATATTCAGTGGTACTCCCAACCTGCTTATCGAGCGACATTTTCACTGTGATCTGAAACTTGATACTTCCTAGGTTATTTAGTTCCTGGTTGACCTTATCAGCTATCAGAGGCTTGATATCTGTAATGTCTATGTTTCTATCAACGTGCATGCGCCAACCTCTCAAATAGTTGCCTACAGCGCGCTCAGTGCGCACGAACTGTAGGTCAATAGCTCTATTCTGTCGTAATAATTCTACAAGCTGTGGTTTTCTCATACGGGAATACCCGCCTAAACCCAAATCGTGTGCCTCGGCTTTCAGTTGTTTTACAGTGGGAGGTTTTGCTACGGGGGCATGTGATAACAATGCGGTTAACCCGGCTCTCCCCAGGTTTGAATAACCCGTGTATCCAAGCTGTTTTGCTTGAGCTTTTAATTGTGTTACCGTAGGAGGGGCTTCTAAACCTAGTAATCTCAACAATGCTGACTTCCGCATTCGAGAATACCCGATCACACCTCTCTGTTTTGCAACCCGCTTCAGCTCGCGTACAGTAGACATAGTGTTTACACCTAAGAGAACCAATGTCTAATTGCTTCACAGTAAAGGGAGGTAACCCTTTCACGCATTGGAGTCTATCTTGAGCAGTCGCCTACGTTCTTTTATGTAGCCTTTTTTATTCTCGTAGATGAGTTGATGTCTGACTACGTTCGCTCCGTGAGCTTTACATAGACAGTAGTGCCCTTTAACCCCGATACCACACACAGAACACGTGTAGTTAGGACTTCCCATATGGAAACAACAGAACCCCTGATTCCTGCATTTCCTACCACAGGCCTTGGTCTTCCCCATAAGTATGTATTCGCATCGGTATGGAGCGGGTCTCATGTTTACTTATATAGGTATTTTAATTTAATTGCTTCGCAACCAACGCAGTAGCTGCTATACCCAACACTATGAAGCCCAGTTCACGATTCATTTGCCCCTTGGATGGTGTGTAGTACTGAGCGAGTGTGGGTTTATTGAGCGGTTCCAATTGTTTACCAGTTAGTAGGTAGTATTCTTTCATTGCTTCATCGACATCGTTGAATGTTTGAACGGCATGGTTTTCACGCGTGAGTTGTTCGTTAATAAAATCGATCCTCTGGAGACGTTTTTTAGCGTACTCGGCCTGTGCCCTTTGTAATTTCTCAGTAGCGAGATCGTGCCGCTTCCTTTCTTCCTGTATTTCAGCCGCGTGATCATCTCGTAGTTTCGAGAAGAGGAAATTACTCCTGGAAAATGCCAGGGCATTCACTAACGCCCCACCGACCATCATAGCTATCGTGGCCATCCCTATATTTAATTCATTATATTATCAGGTATTATTCCTTGTTTTACTAGGATGTCTTTTGTGGCCATCGCCATACCAAGGTTCATTATGAGCATACCCATATCCTGCAGGTTGAAATCTAGCTTGATAGTTTGTTGTTTAAGCACCATTTTAGTCAACCGAGCGTACCCTACGGCTAGACTGGCGACCACTGTGGCGTGGTATGCGTCGTTGACGAATGTTTTCCCCTCAGACATTATGTATATGATATAAAATATTAAAATTATAACATGATATGCGGGTCTACCGTGGGGGTGGGGGGCTCACTGTTGGGTGGTGGCTCACTGTGGGAGGGTACCCCCACGTATAACCATGTTATAACCACGGCAGCAGTTACGCCTACAGCCAACAACAGTCGGGTTGGGTTGGCCACTTTATGTTGGTTACACCACCGTTTTTTACCGGCAGCTACTCTCTTAGGATTCTTCTGCCTGGTTACTGTAGGGGGTGTGGGGGGTACCCCCACTGAAGGGGTTTCCACCGTCACTGTTGGGGGTGGGGTCTCCACCGTCACCTCGGGACTCACTGTTTCCACTGGTTCCTGTGCAGCATCCATCTATACTATTATTATTATTCTTTCTCTCAAATTGACAATGCTTTGCTGTGATAATCGCCGCCGTCACTGGAGCCAACAACATACCATATTTGTGGTACAGCTCGCAGCTGATAGAGCTCACGGCGTGTTCGATAAAAGGGTCTTTATCTAGGTCCTCCCACAGGTAAAGTCGGCGCTCTGGTGGAATGGGAAGGAAGTATGCCACAATACCGGTGTATATCTGGGTCATAGCCGATCCTATTGTCTTTGTCATTTCTGCTCCGAGCCGGGACTCGTATCTAGCGTACAGCTTATCGATTTCTTCGGCTGACATTTTGTGAATTTTATCCGGAGTGTAGTCTCCAAAGTAATGTTTGGCTTTGCCACCAACAGCCAACGCCACCAGTTTCTCTCGCTTGGGGGTACACCCCACAGTGGGACCTGCCGGCGGCGTGGGGGAGACCCCCAACTGTTCGAGCAATTCCTCACACTCCATCTTATAATATAACAAGTAAGATTTAGTTTTAACTATATAATACCCGATGCAGACAAAACACAGAGAAATGAAGGTTAAGTTGCACACGACAAACACTTCAAATATCATAGCTATATGCTTAGCTTTGCTTAGCTTTGCTTAGCTTTGCTTAGCTTTAGCTTAGCTTTGCTTAGCTTTGCTTAGCATACTATATATGCTACTGGTTGGTCGGTCTTTAGTACGAGCTTAGCGTGTTTAGTTTCAGCGAGCTGTTTCTTCACCCGTTCCCATTCTAATTTACTCATCACATCGTTCTCTCTCAAACACTCCTCGAACGAATCCCTGTCCTTGCAGTGAAATAAGGCCACCCATCGCGTCTGCTCCCTGAGGTCTTTCAACACCGAGTTGAACTTCTGCGTTAGCACCCAGACGCTGTGATTTGCATGCCGGCCGGAGAAGGCCAGGTACGATAGCATGTCTCTCTTTTTTGTTATCTCGCGATTAGCGCTGCAGTCGTCCAGTATGAACAGCGTCGGTTCCCCTTTAAATTTCTCGTGAAGAGCTTTCAACCAGTCCTGCAGGCGTGTTCCAGGGTCGATTTTGTGTACGTCCGGGTCCGTCATCACCCAAGGTCGCGCATACGTTTTATTCATACTCAGAGTAGGGCACATGATAACGATGTTATCGAACACATCCTTGTAGTAACCCTCCAACATATCCAACACGAAAACGGTCTTCCCACAGCCAGTCTGCCCGCATATGATAGCGCAGTGTGGGTCAGTGGGCAGTTGTGGGTACCCCCCACTAGTAGATGGCTTGCACGAATCTCCCATTGTCTATATTAAGTTGCGCGTCCATAATAACGTACAGATATAATTTCAACTTACCAGCGGTTTGAGCCTTCTTAGTAATCTGGATGGTTATCCCTTCGCTGCCGTTATCTATACGACGCCCGCTACCGTGCAGTTTATCATCATCCGTGGATCGCATGTCCAACCATAGGGCGTACTTGGTGGTCAGGTATTCACCGATCTGCACGGAGCCGAGGTCCAGGTCCTTTGTTATATAATCCCCCACTGGTAGCTTTTTTATCTCATCCCACTGCTGGTGTGGTCTCATGCCATGACTGAACAGCTGGTTGGGCACGCCCTCGATGGTCACTTCCACCTTTTCAATCTCGCGGTTGAAAAACTTCTCGCTGTCCCTCCGGAATGGATCGTAATCCTCCACGGGGACGACCAGGATACCTTTCATCGATCGCGCCGGCATGTTCAGGTTGATATTCCACACAGTGTCGCTCTTATCTCGCACGACTGATCTATGCCTCAGTACGCGATCGTACAGTATAGCCATCTTCCCAGAGTAGTGGCTTCGAACCTGCCTGGCCAGCTCCGGGCTAGTGACCATGTCGAACTCCAGAGAGATGTTGTCTATGGCATAACTGGCCTCATCACCGTTCGGCGTATGCACTACTTTGCTAGAGTCGTTAAACGTGAGCTCGTATTCGAGCCTATCACCCAGCGCGGCCTGGTAAAACGGCGCGTGTCCCGTGAGCAACTCGAAGTCTAGCGGCACGCAGAATCGATTCCCGTATGCTCGAGCGATGGCCTTTTCACCGTCCGATAGCTTGTCTTGCTGGTCTTGCGTGAAGACATACCCTATGCGCGCCCGGGTTGATTTGCTGATGCCCTGGTACACATCATTGACTCGTTCTCTCTCGCTTTTCCAGAGATCCCTGTAGCAGTGAAACACGTCGCTGTCGTCGATGCTCAGCACCTCTTTACCACTGATCTTGACGGTCGTTTTCTTGATGATGGCTCGCCCCACGTTCCGCACTAGCTCGCGTTTGTCGTTGTCGGAGGTCAACGTGATATTGAACGCCAGTCGAACAGTGCCTGGTACAATGAGGTCATTCTCACCAAGGTTTGGAAATCTAACCAGCAGAGTTTGATTCTGGTCTATCTTGCTGGGATTGTTGGTGATGGTCACCGACTGACGCACGGCTCTGGCTCCTAATGGCTCTCTCAATCTTCTGAAAGGATCTAATTTTCTGCCGTACATTGTTGTATATAAATAAAATATATTTTAATACTAAATAATGGATGAAGACATACCTATGGATGATATACGGGGTGATAGTGCCCAGGCATCCGATGAGCAGGAGACCTCATTTACTAGTTTACCATTGAACCAAGAACTTTTGGAAACAACGGTAAATGATTATTACGAAGGATTAAAAAGCTCTAAAAACTACGTTGAACCACAGGGTCGATACCATAATAATTTTTTTATTGATAAAAAGGGTGTTCTACGCCTTACATCTAAACCAGAGGTTTACCTCTTTGACAAGCGCACTAAAAAACCACTGGCCTTGTCAACTCTAGCCAGCCGCTATGGTACCGAATTTATCCGTAAAAATCTAAACATGCATGATTACGGTGGTGCAAAACCTAAGGCCGTTGTTGAAGATCTGCAAGCTACCAGATCCCACCTCACCACTAGAGATGAAATGACACCACAACGTGCTACAGAAGCCTCGGACAGCATAGAAAAACTGTTGAGCACCTACTGGGACAAACCGTTACCGGGGTTTGACTTTCCGGTAAGGGAACTGCGCGGCTTAGACGAAGCCGTGAAACGCGTGCGTGGAGAACTCGTGAACAACATGGGGAAACTGAACGAAATCGACGAGCACATCGCTAGGGAAAAAACCAAACTCAACGAAACTGAAAACGATGATATGAAGCGTCGTATCAAAACACGACTACTCAACTTAGAAGACGAGAGACGTACACGATTGGAATCCGCTTCCTCGAATCGTGAACAGCTTCGATCCCAGATCAGTCGCATTCGGGAAACAATCGATAGAATACTGAACGAGGATACAACTTTAGCCAACAGGATTCGGATATTGTTCCGGGAGCAAGGGATCACCATCGCCAGCATTCTGACTGCATTGGGTTTCATCATATCAACCCTGGTGGTGTCACTGACAGGGGGAACCCCGACACCTGCCGGCGGCGGAACCCCAAGTGGTGGTGGTGTTAAAGACTGGATAAAAAAACTCGGGGAAGGCCTAGCTAAACTGGCTGGTAAAGCCGCCGAAGCCCTTCCCGGCATCCTGGGTAGCATCGTCTCGTGGTTGTTGAGCGCTCTGTCTAAAACTGCCATGTGGCTCAGTCAAAACCTGTGGGCAGCCATCGTCGCCGTGGCGGGTCTGGTGTACGTAGCGGCTAAAAAATCTTTAACCAAATAAATCCCAAAGCTACCCCACCAACCACCAGGGCCGTTTTATTATCAATATGCTGCTGATAGGAGGCCTGAATATGGGGGGCCACCTCCTGTGGTTGAACTTTAGACTCCGGGGGTGGCGCCACTATACCCGTTTCACGTGGTGGGATGTGTGGGATATAGGTGGTGTTAATATCGGGGTTGATACCCAACTTTTGATCCTTCGTGGCTATGACTATTTTGTTGTTATAACCCACCACTTTTTTTACTCTCAATTGCATATCACTCGGAGCCATGTACAACCCCACGCCGAACACGTAATTGACTTTCGATCTGGCGTATTCTAACACGTTTTGATGAGAATTGATAGCATCCTCAACGTTGGAAACGAACTGTTTCTGAGCGTCGTAAGCAGTTCCCTTACCGAGGATGTTGGAATGCGTCATAGACTGCGCACCCAACAGCGCCCACACGTACGTTCGAATCGAGTCGTTCAACCTGACTACCCCGGCACGAGTGAATCCTTTCGACGTGTCCAGCATGAACATTTTCCACCCGTCTGCGGTTGACTGCTCCACTTTCTGGACTGTGAAAGCAACACCACCTTTAAAGTTCATACGATCATCCCTCCATTCATTACTCGACAAAGCAAAGTCCTGGCGTAGTATATCTCGTTTTAGTAAATCATCACTGACTTCTTTCACTGATCGCGCGCCATCATAAGGTATACCGAACCCGTGGTTCGGCCCCGGCAAACGCCAATCCGTCTTCGGGTTTATTTCGAATTCATTGCAAATACGTTCGTAGGCCCGTCTACCGTACGGGTTGTTTGTTGCGTCCCACGCTTTGTCCTGTGGGAGGGGGGCGCTGATCTCTTTAAGGATACGTCTGACCTGGTAGTACACGTGGAACTTGAACACAGACTGACTCAGCGGTCCACGCCGAGTGTCGGCCAATGTCACACCACACCCCGTTGTAGCGCACCACACGGCAAAGTTGAATTGATTCTGCCAGAACTGCATAGGGTTGTTGAACCAAGCGTGGACTGCCTTGATGTTAGTCACCGAAAGCTTATACTTATCGAACACATCTAAAAGCTGGGCATTGAAATACAACTCAGGAGCAACCACGATCTTCATGGGGGAGAAATCTACGTCCAGTTTAGGGGAAAATAACATTTTAAAACTCTTATATAATGAGTATATATACTCTAACATGTACATAACACTTCCAGGAATAACGAGCGGTGAGGCCGTTCAGCTGACGCACGCGATCGATAACACGTCAGGCCAACTCGAAGTCGCACTCTGCGATATCACCTACCTACCGCAATGGACTAACATCAACGTCAGCAACAATAAGCTGTTCGTCAGTGGAACTCGCAGTCAGATAACTGACGGCTACTACAGCGTGTGCTCTCTAAACGACGAGGTCTTCAAACCCCTGGGAGCCGAACTCAAGATGAACGACTCAAACGGTACAGTGGTGTTAATCAACAACGGAAGAAACCCCTTGAGGCTCGGCCGACCATTAGCGAGGATACTCGGTATGTCTCCTGATGAGATAAAACCAACAACAACCGTCACAGGCACGAAGTTACCCGACCTAGTACCGTACCGAGAGCTGTACATTCATCTCGGTCAGGTGAGCACAACGTACAACATTCAAGGAGGTCACCCTTCCACTATATTGAGAGCAGTGCCGGTGAAAACTGAGAAATACAACGACGGTAGAACCGAGTCGTTTTCACCACGGCAGTATAAGAGATTAACCCAGGGCAACATACCTGAGCTGACAATATCGGTGTTAGATATAAACCATAATCCTGTAAATATAGGATACCTCAGCTTAACGCTTCATGTAAAATGACCAGCGCACAAGGACCCGGAGTGAAAAAATGCGTCAATATCGGGATCTCCGACCTCGGAGACACGCGCGGTTTCGACGCTCCCGGAGTAGATGGTACATCGTACGCCTTGCAACTGAAAAACAACATTTACAAACGCGTTGAAATCCCCTCCGGTGGAGCCCTAAGTGATATGATAGATACCACAAGAGCAACAGTCAACACTAAGTACGCCCTTGTCAACACCGGTGATAATAACTGGATAATATACCCATCGTTCGGAGGTAAACTGTTCGACTTAGACGATGTTGAGAGCACTACCGTCGTCCAAAACAAACCATGTATGCTCGTCTTCACCGAAGATGACAAGTGGGTGTTGTTACCCGATAACGACGACTGGTTTCTCAATATTAGACTCGTCTCTCCCTACGTGTTCACGGATAACAAAGACAACCACCTAAACAAAGTCGTGAACAATGGAACCCTGCTCGTGGCTTACGTCCCAACTCAGAGACGTAGCATAGTCGTAAGCCCACTCGACACTATGGCAGCCCACATGCTATCGAGTAAACCGGCCATACAAAACGTGAAATTGCAGTTGGTGTCTGAATTCGAAGGCGTGGTCAGTATACTAGAGAGTCTGCCGGCAAACTCAACACTGATCATCAAAGTCTACCTAGGGGAACCATCGGGGAATAATATCGAGATCGTGAAGGGGATCAAACTCGGGTGGGTGAAACGACACCAGTATCAAGTTTGCAACGTTTACGTGCGGGTGGGTTCCAACTCCAACACCAGTCTGCAGGGGGTCAACGTGATCGTGGAAAACAAGATATCACTAACCAATATCTTCCTGCCTGACAACATACACTTCATGGGTATGAAGTTCACCCCTGAACTATTATCAAAAAACCAGTTGGAAATTATATCGTAATAGTATAATAATGACCAGTCATCATCCCAACACTACGCTTAACGACCTGGGAGATACGGAGGGATTCGATCAGCCTGGTGAGGAAGATGAATTATACATCCTACACTTCAAAGACAACATGTACAGACGGGTGTCGTTATCAGATTTTAAAGAGCCCAAATGGCTGATCAACTTAACACTCGCCTCACCTTATATCACAATAGACGAAAATGAGTTTATCTCTAAGATTAGGAACAACGGTGTCTGGATCGGGGATTTCATTCCGGAGAGGGGATTCCTAGGAACTACTAATACCGAAAAAAATAGGTTAAGGACTGTAGTAAAAAAGTAAATTAACATTTATCAATTATTCTTTAAACATAAATCTTGATATATACTCCCCTTTCACACTCATCATAGAAGTCTTCTTTAGTTTAGACAATGAAAACACCTCAAGAGTACACCAATTTTTACCCGGGGTGTCAATACACTGGTATGACGAACACACAAGAAAATATTGTCGTATTGTTATACAACAGGATACCCCCACGGGTCCTATAAAACGCTTAATAAGCCTCAGTGGGGTTTTTATTACAACAGGAAAATCTATTAACCTCTCACCTATTACCCTGAATAGTAGTCTAGATCTTGTAGACTTCAAATACATTGATAGAGTATTAACTGAAACCCAATTAAAATATCTTTCATAATATATATTATAGGATGGGTCTGTACCCAGTCGTAGAGGAAGTAGCAAAGACGTTGGAAACCGTAGATGGGTTCCGCTTGAGGCAGTTATGTGATGTGAAACGTCAACTAGAACATGACCGTGACACGCGGAAAGCACTATGTAAGAAGTACAATAGAGCTTTCAATATCGTGGACGGGGCTGACACTACCCTTATGGCAACCAGCATGGGACTAGGGGCTGCAGGTGTTGGGTTGTTAACCACCATCGTGGCTGCACCTATAGTGCTAGGTTTTGAAATAACAGCTGGGATAGCGGGGGTGTTAGGGTTGGCGCTTAAGTTGGTATCACGCAGACTGCATCGTAAGGCATTGAAACACGACGAGATCAGGGTTCTGGCCGAAGCAAAGCTGAACACAGTGAGTGAGCGTATTTCCACGGCACTCTCTGATAGTAAGATCTCAGAAGAGGAGTTTCGTTCAATCCTCTCTGAACTAAAAAAATATAACGGAATGAAACAAGATATTCGATCCAAGTCTCGTAAGTCTGCTATCAGCGAGGACGAGAAAAAAAAGTACATAGCACAGGGGATACAAAAAGCCCAGCAAGCCTTTATTATGAACACCAAAGAGATCGTAGGCGGTTCACGTTAAACTGTTTCATCGATATAAACGTGACATAGGCACCCAACCTTTTTGTAGTAGGGGTAATAGTAGCAAGAACTAAGGGCCCAACCAAAGCCTTATTTAGTAAATAAGGCTTTTGTAGAGACATTTCTTGAAAGTGAGCCAGAACTGTCATTCCCTATACTACTCCACGTGAATCAATCAGAAATGGGCATTCTTAAATGGGGTAGGAGAAATGTGCCCTGTACGTTCTTATGAACCTTGAACTTTCAGAACTTTCAGGTCCTCACTCGCTGGGCCACTAGCAGTAAAAAAACCCAAACAAAGCAAAAACAAATAAATCAATTAATTTAAACAAATAAGTGGAATACTAAAAACCACCAAATTATGCACGTCCCATTTAAAAAGATAGAGTGCTAAAGTGGCAAACCGGTAAAATATGCCAAGATTCAAACTCAAAACTATACAATCATATTTTACTCGATAAGTCAGAATGGTCTCAATGTCATAATGTGGGTAGTTAAAGAATCAAAGCAAAATATTTTACATGTTTATGTACGATTTATTTAGCAAAGCCAGAAGAATCCCCGACAAACACGGCCGCTTCTCAATATGTGGGTTTGTGAGAGTGAGGGTACTTCCTACAATGCTCACTCCCTTTAGTTAAGAGGGTGTCCTCCCAATTTATGTATTTTTTACTCGATAGGTACGGAAAATTAATTAGGCGATGTGGGTATGTCATGCCTGGTTGATTTCTCAGGATTAGGTGAATTGGGTATGGGAGAGTCCATATACTATGATCATAGGGGATTTAGCGACCATGTTGGAGTGAAAGAATGACAAAACTCTGTGATAGATTAATGAGTGTCTTTCTTAAGCATTATGAAAATGGGAATGTTAATTAACACAATAATGCCCTAGACCTGTCCAGCATGTCATAGATACATACATACATATAGAATCATAATTTGTATTAATAAAATGATAATTTATCAACTGAATAATACCTAAAAATACTCTTGTGATTATGTATAACATCACATTTTAGTAAAAAGTTGTATGCGTTGAGCTTGTTAGATGTTTTAAAGATTAATGGAAGAGGTAGAAAAGGACATCCCCACTTGTGAAGTTGGGAGCGGAGAGACGCCACGGTTCAGTGGTTACAGCTATACGGCCTTCTGTGCTCTCTGCTCAATATATTAAGGATAGTGATGTAGATGAAGGTTACGCAGGAAAAGCAGGTGATGTGGGTATACTACGTCAGGCAGCTATGCAGTCAACCAGATAGTTTGTTGTTTTAACCTGTCTGACAATTGTTATGTCTGACGAGGGAGACGATAACAAGCTGATGTTAACACATGTGATCTAACGATAGTTTTGCGTTCTTTAGCATGTTTTGGAAGGGGTGGCCGTGGTGTATCATTTATTCTTTCATTCATTCACATATGTACTTCTTTCTTTTAATATTGCTTTCTCATTCATTCACATATGAACTTCTGTCTTTTATTATTTCTTTCATTCATTCACATATATTTTTGCTCTTCATTCATTCATTCATTCATTGTAAGATTTCGACTGATACAGTAAACTGGCTGAAGTACTGTTAAACGCAGCCGAAGTTGCGATGGAAACGAACCAGGTCACTGTGTGCATTGAAGCATGACGAGGCACATACTAATTAGTACAAATGGTAAAGAAAACAAGCGAGTGACCTATCCCTGTTGTAGATTATTTCTGATCTGACAAATAGGAGAATACCCCATAAAACCTCAGACGAAGAAAACCCGGGACGGGCAAACGGGAAGTACTAAAAATGGAGACCACACTATTAATACGAAACATGCTAAACTGGGTAGGTACACTTAAAACTACTAGGTAAGTATATTTGGCGAATGTCAGTGGGGTTGACAAGACATATTTCAATACAGTTTAAAGATCTCACAACACTGTTTATTAATGTGTCCCAGCATAGTCACTGAAGTTCGGTCACTCTTGATTAGGGCTTTCACAAATAAGTGCAACTTCATAGATATAGCTTGAATTTTGTTATATTTATAGAATACCTAAATTCAAAAGAATCTCAAGGCTTAATATTCTAAGTGTACTGTATATGTTGCTGGAAGTAAAGGTCTGTGTTTGGGACCCGTGAAGATCTGGTGTAGAAGAGGGCTTCAGCAACCCATGCTTGCCATAAAAGGCGACTATGCTTGTCGTAAGAGGTGACTAACGGGATTGGGTGGTCAGGCTCGCTGACTTGGTTGACACATGTCATCAGTTCCCAATTGTGCAGATCGATGCTCATGCTGTTGATCACTGGATTGTCTGGTCCAGGCTCGATTATTTACAGACCGCCGCCATATAGCTGGAAAATTGCTGAGTGGGGCGTAAAACTAAACTCACTCACTCACTCACTCACTCACTAATTTTCTTGACCAGAAAGACACAACACAAGGGTAACGAACAAAAGTTTCTGTAAACATCTTCTGTATTTCTTTATATTCACAGAACGTATTAATGCTGAACTGATAATTTAGTGTCATGTGGAATTAATGCCAGCAAGGGTTTGCTATATGTGTAAGTGTGCATGAGTGAGATGTGAAGTAATATCGAAGTTACGAATGGCGTTAAGAATTGACTTCTCACTATCACCTGTTTCTACATATCTTCGTTATGCACTGCACCATCAAGGTGACAGGGAAGTTTTGCACTCCCGGCACTGTGGGCGAGTGATTCAACATATAAAATAATCCATGCACAATAAGATAAAAGGCATTCGTGAGATCCCGTCATGTGCATATATAACCACAAAGAAAAGATCAACATGCTCAGACACGGACGACATGGGACGACAGTTTTTGAATTGGTTATCGTTACAACATGTAAACAGTGAGTGTTCGACAGCAATAACAGTCAGCAGTTGACAAACTGAATTCAAATAGTCAATGGTTCTCTATTCCGCTATTATGTTACAGTTAGCATGTATTATGTTGTAGAAACGGTACATTTCGAAGAGTGAAAAAGATTTTTTTCCTTTGTTCCATCACACAATGTCAATGTGATCCCTGGGCGTGGGACAGGATGTGACTGAAAAGCAGATCAGCTCGGAATACATTCTGTGTTTCAAAGACAGCTTTTTACCATGAAATACATGCTAATTTGACAGTAGTTACTTTTCTAAATACGATCGATACGGTTTGTCAAGTATGAGAGGTTAGGTTAAACAGGGATTACCGTCGTACCTAAGATTATGTAGCTCATTTGACGACGTGCATGTGTGTGTATGTGTGGTCCAGATTCTTGTACTTGTTACAAATTAGCGGTATTAAGTCAAAATGAGTTGAATTTTGTGCCATGATACTTATAAATGTATCCTCATTCATTTACAACCTCCAAAACAGGAAAAGATGTATTTTGTAAAAATCGCCCTGAATTCGCAAAATTATGTCAAAATCAGTTGAATTTTGTGTCATGATACTCATAATGGCACTTTCATTCATTTACATCCTCCAAAACATTAGAAAAGATGTATTTGGAGTGAAAAGGAAATATTCTCGTCCATGGGCCAAATGTTTTTCGCCCATAGGCGAGATGTTTTTGAACTCGGTCTCATTTAGCAGAATTAAGTAAAAATGAGTTGGATTTTGTGCCAAGATACTCATAAATATATCCTCATTCATTTACAACCTCCAAAACACAGGAAAAGATGTATTTTGAGTGAAGGCAAATATTCTCGCCCATGGGCCAAATGTATTTCTCCCATGGGCGAGAGTTTTTAAAATGGCTCTCATTTAGAGGAATTAAGTCAAAATGAGTTGAAATTTCTGTCATGATTCTCATAGATGTACTTTCATTCATTTACATCCTCCAAAACATTGGAAAAGATGTATTTAGGATAAAAGGAAATATTCTCGCCCATGGGCAAAATAGTTTTCGG
Organism: Haliotis asinina; assembly: GCF_037392515.1. Lineage (NCBI taxonomy): Eukaryota > Metazoa > Mollusca > Gastropoda > Lepetellida > Haliotidae > Haliotis > Haliotis asinina. The sequence continues at coordinate 474,565 of NC_090290.1, forward strand.
ACATGGGTAAAATTTTGTTAAATTGCTCTAAATTAACGGCATTAATTCAAAATGAGCTGAAATTTGTGCCACGGTACTTATGAACATACTTTCATCCATTCACAACCTCCAAAACATGGAAAAAGATTTATTTTGAGTAAGAGTAAATATTCTCACCCATGGGCCAAATGTTTTTCGCCCATGGGCGAGACCTTTTACAAAATCACTCTGAATTAGCCGAATTAAGTCAAAATAAGCTTATTTCGTGTCACGACACTAATAAATACACGTTCATTTACTAGTATCTAAAAACTGCAAAGCATGGAAAAAAAAAGATGTATTTAGGATAAAAGGAAATATTCTCGCCCATGGGCAAAATAGTTTTCGGACATGGGTAAAATTTTGTTAAATTGCTCTAAATTAACGGCATTAATTCAAAATGAGCTGAAATTTGTGCCACGGTACTTATGAACATACTTTCATCCATTCACAACCTCCAAAACATGGAAAAAGATTTATTTTGAGTAAGAGTAAATATTCTCACCCATGGGCCAAATGTTTTTCGCCCATGGGCGAGACCTTTTACAAAATCACTCTGAATTAGCCGAATTAAGTCAAAATAAGCTTATTTCGTGTCACGACACTAATAAATACACGTTCATTTACTAGTATCTAAAAACTGCAAAGCATGGAAAAAAAACATGTATTTTCAATGAATGTAATTATCCTCGTCCTTGGGCCAATATGTTTTTCACCCATGGGCGAGATTTTTTAAAATCGCTGTCAGTTAGCAGATTCAAGTCACAACAAGCTGAAATTGGTGTCATGATACTTATTAACATTTTTTCATTCATTTACAACCTCCGAAACATTTATTCTGGACGAAATTAAACCCTCTCGCCCATGGGCCTGCCCATAGGCCACTGTTGGCCCATGGGAATGCCCATGGGCGAGCGAGTTTAAATTTTGAGTTTTCGAAAAAACTTTTTTTCATTTTTTCATCCTTAGCACATGTACATAACAACTGCATGTTTAATTTTGCCAAATCCCTTGTGAGAGAGTGGCCACAGTGCTTAGAGTTTCTGGACTTTTGTGAGTCCAGAATTAAATTGTGACGTGTTATATGGTTCCCATGGAGTAGAGTGGTAAAATCACTGGAATGAGCTTGGGATGATGATCTCTAGCAAAAAGCAAGACATCTGTTTCAACAGGCACAAGTATTTGGTGTATAGATCAATGCTGGCCGTACACATCAACTTTCATGTTTTCACGCACCAGACACAGTTGCATTGATATAAAGCACAAATGGACTATACAAAATATGGCTTATTCCTTCAGTTTTCATGAATAAATATGTCACATGCAAGATCCATTATGCATATCAACAGTAAGCACTCTAACAGAACAAAATAAATAATAAATTAGTAAGTTTACAGAGTAATGGGGATTCTTGAGAAATGGCAAAATTGAAAGAAGTAGTGGTAAAATCCTTCCTAAATTTACAAAAATTTACAAGCCTTGTAAACGTCACCTTTACAATCGTTGTAAATGTTTGTAAATATGATATTTACACTTTGTGAATTTTTGTAAATCACCCTTTTTTTCTTGTGGAAGTTCTTTGTTAGATTTCGTCTACAGCAACCCATGCTCCTCGTAAGAGGCGACCAATGGGACAGGGTGGTCAGGTTCGCTTGATTGGTTAACACACGTCATCGTATCCCAATTTCGTAGATGACTAGATTGTCCTGTCCAGACTCGGTTATTTACGGACCAGAATTTAGCTGGAGTATTGCTGGCTGGGGTGTAAAACAACAAACCACACCAGCTCAAACATCGACCTAGTTCAGTTAAATAGAAAACGTCAGCAAAAGAAAAAAGATTACATGGTCTTATCTATCTTGAGAAACATATTCTATTTGGTGTTTAGGTAGAAACAGTTGTGTAAATCCAAATATTCCATAAAACTGTCATTCATACTTATACATACCGATCATGAAAATCGCAATGAAGACTGAGAAAACGTCCATTTTTGTTATGTGTCTTCGTCAACGCTTTGAGTAGCGTGCTTCTGCCTCGCCAACTCAAGGTGACACTATATCATCTCGTTATCGACCCAACTAAATGGTCCATTTCCAAGAATTGTGTTGTTCATACAAATACAGGTTTCCGAGAAACACAACATGCTTCAAACCTTGAGTTGCTTTGTTAAAACTACAAGGAAAACTGCTATTATCGAGTGGTCGTCTCAAGTTGAACTTAATCTCCAAGAATTGTTATGATGTTAGGAATACAGGCTTCCGAGAAAAGGAAAGAAACATATGCACATGTCATCGGACTTTTCATACGCTTACCTATGCTATCAGTTCTCATCCAATGACGTTTGGGTGACAGTGTTAACACAACTGCAGTGATAGACTTATAATTCACCCGAACGGCTTAACGACTTACACCTGTGACAATTGGGAGTATGCCCTTTTACTCATCCACCAAGGGCGTGCGTGTTCCAGAGGTTGAGGTGTATATACCTACGGTATTACCACGCGGGTCAATCATCTCTTTCTTAAGATGTGGAACAAGAGGACAAAATCACCAGTGTCATGTTTAAATATGCTACCCGAGAAGATCTTGGTTAGAAATGGTCTTCAGTAACCCATATGCTTGTCGACCAATGGGTTAGTGTGGTCAGGGTCGCTTGTCTGGTTACCACTCGTCATCATATCCCAATTTCGTAGATGACTAGACTGTCCTGCCCAAACACGGTTATTTACACACCAGGAATTAGCTGGAGTATTGCTGACTGCGATGTGAAACAACAAACCACACCAGCTTAAATATGTTTCTGAGCGTAGGATGAATCTTGAGGAGTTTGGCCCACCAGCTAAAACATCGACCTAGTTTACTTAAATATGAAACGTCAGCAAAAAAACATTACCTGGTCTTAACTATCTTAAGAAACATATTCCATTTGATGTTTAGGTAGAAACAGTTGTGAAATACAAAATATTCCATAAAACTGTCATTCATACTTATACATACCGATCATAAAAATCGCAATGAAGACTGAGAAAACGTCCATTTTTGTTATGTGTCTTCGTCAACGCTTTGAGTAGCGTGCTTCTGCCTCGCCAACTCAAGGTGACACTATATCATCTCGTTATCGACCCAACTAAATGGTCCATTTCCAAGAATTGTGTTGTTCATACAAATACAGGTTTCCGAGAAACACAACATGCTTCAAACCTTGAGTTGCTTTGTTAAAACTACAAGGAAAACTGCTATTATCGAGTGGTCGTCTCAAGTTGAACTTAATCTCCAAGAATTGTTATGATGTTAGGAATACAGGCTTCCGAGAAAAGGAAAGAAACATATGCACATGTCATCGGACTTTTCATACGCTTACCTATGCTATCAGTTCTCATCCAATGACGTTTGGGTGACAGTGTTAACACAACTGCAGTGATAGACTTATAATTCACCTGAACGGCTTAACGACTTACACCTGTGACAATTGGGAGTATGCCCTTATACTCATCCACCAAGGGCGTGCGTGTTCCAGAGGTTGAGGTGTATATACCTACGGTATTACCACGCGGGTCATTCATCTCTTTCTTAAGATGTGGAACAAGAGGACAAAATCACCAGTATCCCCCAAAATAGTAAAATACTCTTCATGAATATGTCAGCCAGTTATGACTATGTCAACTGTTACATTGTTCTTCACATTCAGATACACGCCGTTCATATACTAGCATGCTTGAATGAACAACAGACTGTCAGAGTGCTTCCACGGTTTGGTGTACCTTAGTAATGTTGATACTGGCAATAGAGTGGTACTGTTGAGTTATGTCATATGCTACTTGAACAGGCAGAGTATGGAATTAGAGTATTGAAAGGTTTCTAAGTTCTGCTCCAGGAAAAGGGCACAACTACCTATTTCAGATACAGAAAAATGTGTTGCCATGAAAAAGCAAAACTTATTTTATTCAGAAATCTAAAACTACCGAAAGGCACCGGTTTTCACCACCCGACCTATCTATGTGCCATGTTTAGTGAGAAACCATTAAACGGTTTCAGAGTTCTGTTACTGAAAAATTGCGTTCGGAAATCCACAGAAGACTAAACTCAACATATAATTTTGATTGTAAACAGATAACTCATTCAATATGAAAATGAGCGCTGGGTGGACCTGAGATCCCTGAAGCTGGGAAAATTTAGACTTCCTCCATTAAGACTTTAGTATTGCAGAGAGGGCTCGACAGTATGGAAAATAATGGCTGAAGAACTGGGAGACAGACCAGGGAATTTATTGATGAAAAAATACCGAGCCACATTTCATGAAATAGTCTGAAACAAATGTGCCAATTTCTTGTCTCTTCTGAGTGATCCACTGTTCATATCCTTAAAGAAAGGAACTGACATGATAGGAAGGAACCTCCATGAACTACTCCTCCTCTTTGTCCTAGATAAATGTGGACTCGTACAAGAAATTTAGAAATGAGGCACCTAATCGCCAACACCCACACTCAGCGATCTAACCCATTCAGTCACCTCGGCTTCCAAGGTTGTATAGATACATACGTTCCCATCGCATAAATATACAAATGAATGTTTGGGGAATGATTGATTTGTTTTACAATTCAAAACGCGCACGGACAGCCTTAACGTCTCTGAGTGAACATTTTCTGTGAACATGTTTAAATATGCTACCCGAGAAGATATAAAATAATCCATGCACAATAAGATAAAAGGCATTCGTGAGATCCCGTCATGTGCATATATAACCACAAAGAAAAGATCAACATGCTCAGACACGGACGACATGGGACGACAGTTTTTGAATTGGTTATCGTTACAACATGTAAACAGTGAGTGTTCGACAGCAATAACAGTCAGCAGTTGACAAACTGAATTCAAATAGTCAATGGTTCTCTATTCCGCTATTATGTTACAGTTAGCATGTATTATGTTGTAGAAACGGTACATTTCGAAGAGTGAAAAAGATTTTTTTCCTTTGTTCCATCACACAATGTCAATGTGATCCCTGGGCGTGGGACAGGATGTGACTGAAAAGCAGATCAGCTCGGAATACATTCTGTGTTTCAAAGACAGCTTTTTACCATGAAATACATGCTAATTTGACAGTAGTTACTTTTCTAAATACGATCGATACGGTTTGTCAAGTATGAGAGGTTAGGTTAAACAGGGATTACCGTCGTACCTAAGATTATGTAGCTCATTTGACGACGTGCATGTGTGTGTATGTGTGGTCCAGATTCTTGTACTTGTTACAAATTAGCGGTATTAAGTCAAAATGAGTTGAATTTTGTACCATGATACTTATAAATGTATCCTCATTCATTTACAACCTCCAAAACAGGAAAAGATGTATTTTGTAAAAATCGCCCTGAATTCGCAAAATTATGTCAAAATCAGTTGAATTTTGTGTCATGATACTCATAATGGCACTTTCATTCATTTACATCCTCCAAAACATTAGAAAAGATGTATTTGGAGTGAAAAGGAAATATTCTCGTCCATGGGCCAAATGTTTTTCGCCCATAGGCGAGATGTTTTTGAACTCGGTCTCATTTAGCAGAATTAAGTAAAAATGAGTTGGATTTTGTGCCAAGATACTCATAAATATATCCTCATTCATTTACAACCTCCAAAACACAGGAAAAGATGTATTTTGAGTGAAGGCAAATATTCTCGCCCATGGGCCAAATGTCTTTCTCCCATGGGCGAGAGTTTTTAAAATGGCTCCCATTTAGAGGAATTAAGTCAAAATGAGTTGAAATTTCTGTCATGATTCTCATAGATGTACTTTCATTCATTTACATCCTCCAAAACATTGGAAAAGATGTATTTAGGATAAAAGGAAATATTCTCGCCCATGGGCAAAATAGTTTTCGGACATGGGTAAAATGTTGTTAAATTGCTCTAAATTAACGGCATTAATTCAAAATGAGCTGAAATTTGTGCCACGGTACTTATGAACATACTTTCATCCATTCACAACCTCCAAAACATGGAAAAAGATTTATTTTGAGTAAGAGTAAATATTCTCACCCATGGGCCAAATGTTTTTCGCCCATGGGCGAGACCTTTTACAAAATCACTCTGAATTAGCCGAATTAAGTCAAAATAAGCTTATTTCGTGTCACGACACTAATAAATACACGTTCATTTACTAGTATCTAAAAACTGCAAAGCATGGAAAAAAAAAGATGTATTTAGGATAAAAGGAAATATTCTCGCCCATGGGCAAAATAGTTTTCGGACATGGGTAAAATTTTGTTAAATTGCTCTAAATTAACGGCATTAATTCAAAATGAGCTGAAATTTGTGCCACGGTACTTATGAACATACTTTCATCCATTCACAACCTCCAAAACATGGAAAAAGATTTATTTTGAGTAAGAGTAAATATTCTCACCCATGGGCCAAATGTTTTTCGCCCATGGGCGAGACCTTTTACAAAATCACTCTGAATTAGCCGAATTAAGTCAAAATAAGCTTATTTCGTGTCACGACACTAATAAATACACGTTCATTTACTAGTATCTAAAAACTGCAAAGCATGGAAAAAAAACATGTATTTTCAATGAATGTAATTATCCTCGTCCTTGGGCCAATATGTTTTTCACCCATGGGCGAGATTTTTTAAAATCGCTGTCAGTTAGCAGATTCAAGTCACAACAAGCTGAAATTGGTGTCATGATACTTATTAACATTTTTTCATTCATTTACAACCTCCGAAACATTTATTCTGGACGAAATTAAACCCTCTCGCCCATGGGCCTGCCCATAGGCCACTGTTGGCCCATGGGAATGCCCATGGGCGAGCGAGTTTAAATTTTGAGTTTTCGAAAAAACTTTTTTTCATTTTTTCATCCTTAGCACATGTACATAACAACTGCATGTTTAATTTTGCCAAATCCCTTGTGAGAGAGTGGCCACAGTGCTTAGAGTTTCTGGACTTTTGTGAGTCCAGAATTAAATTGTGACGTGTTATATGGTTCCCATGGAGTAGAGTGGTAAAATCACTGGAATGAGCTTGGGATGATGATCTCTAGCAAAAAGCAAGACATCTGTTTCAACAGGCACAAGTATTTGGTGTATAGATCAATGCTGGCCGTACGCATCAACTTTCATGTTTTCACGCACCAGACGCAGTTGCATTGATATAAAGCACAAATGGACTATACAAAATATGGCTTATTCCTTCAGTTTTCATGAATAAATATGTCACATGCAAGATCCATTATGCATATCAACAGTAAGCACTCTAACAGAACAAAATAAATAATAAATTAGTAAGTTTACAGAGTAATGGGGATTCTTGAGAAATGGCAAAATTGAAAGAAGTAGTGGTAAAATCCTTCCTAAATTTACAAAAATTTACAAGCCTTGTAAACGTCACCTTTACAATCGTTGTAAATGTTTGTAAATATGATATTTACACTTTGTGAATTTTTGTAAATCACCCTTTTTTTCTTGTGGAAGTTCTTTGTTAGATTTCGTCTACAGCAACCCATGCTCCTCGTAAGAGGCGACCAATGGGACAGGGTGGTCAGGTTCGCTTGATTGGTTAACACACGTCATCGTATCCCAATTTCGTAGATGACTAGATTGTCCTGTCCAGACTCGGTTATTTACGGACCAGAATTTAGCTGGAGTATTGCTGGCTGGGGTGTAAAACAACAAACCACACCAGCTCAAACATCGACCTAGTTCAGTTAAATAGAAAACGTCAGCAAAAGAAAAAAGATTACATGGTCTTATCTATCTTGAGAAACATATTCTATTTGGTGTTTAGGTAGAAACAGTTGTGTAAATCCAAATATTCCATAAAACTGTCATTCATACTTATACATACCGATCATGAAAATCGCAATGAAGACTGAGAAAACGTCCATTTTTGTTATGTGTCTTCGTCAACGCTTTGAGTAGCGTGCTTCTGCCTCGCCAACTCAAGGTGACACTATATCATCTCGTTATCGACCCAACTAAATGGTCCATTTCCAAGAATTGTGTTGTTCATACAAATACAGGTTTCCGAGAAACACAACATGCTTCAAACCTTGAGTTGCTTTGTTAAAACTACAAGGAAAACTGCTATTATCGAGTGGTCGTCTCAAGTTGAACTTAATCTCCAAGAATTGTTATGATGTTAGGAATACAGGCTTCCGAGAAAAGGAAAGAAACATATGCACATGTCATCGGACTTTTCATACGCTTACCTATGCTATCAGTTCTCATCCAATGACGTTTGGGTGACAGTGTTAACACAACTGCAGTGATAGACTTATAATTCACCCGAACGGCTTAACGACTTACACCTGTGACAATTGGGAGTATGCCCTTTTACTCATCCACCAAGGGCGTGCGTGTTCCAGAGGTTGAGGTGTATATACCTACGGTATTACCACGCGGGTCAATCATCTCTTTCTTAAGATGTGGAACAAGAGGACAAAATCACCAGTGTCATGTTTAAATATGCTACCCGAGAAGATCTTGGTTAGAAATGGTCTTCAGTAACCCATATGCTTGTCGACCAATGGGTTAGTGTGGTCAGGGTCGCTTGTCTGGTTACCACTCGTCATCATATCCCAATTTCGTAGATGACTAGACTGTCCTGCCCAAACACGGTTATTTACACACCAGGAATTAGCTGGAGTATTGCTGACTGCGATGTGAAACAACAAACCACACCAGCTTAAATATGTTTCTGAGCGTAGGATGAATCTTGAGGAGTTTGGCCCACCAGCTAAAACATCGACCTAGTTTACTTAAATATGAAACGTCAGCAAAAAAACATTACCTGGTCTTAACTATCTTAAGAAACATATTCCATTTGATGTTTAGGTAGAAACAGTTGTGAAATACAAAATATTCCATAAAACTGTCATTCATACTTATACATACCGATCATAAAAATCGCAATGAAGACTGAGAAAACGTCCATTTTTGTTATGTGTCTTCGTCAACGCTTTGAGTAGCGTGCTTCTGCCTCGCCAACTCAAGGTGACACTATATCATCTCGTTATCGACCCAACTAAATGGTCCATTTCCAAGAATTGTGTTGTTCATACAAATACAGGTTTCCGAGAAACACAACATGCTTCAAACCTTGAGTTGCTTTGTTAAAACTACAAGGAAAACTGCTATTATCGAGTGGTCGTCTCAAGTTGAACTTAATCTCCAAGAATTGTTATGATGTTAGGAATACAGGCTTCCGAGAAAAGGAAAGAAACATATGCACATGTCATCGGACTTTTCATACGCTTACCTATGCTATCAGTTCTCATCCAATGACGTTTGGGTGACAGTGTTAACACAACTGCAGTGATAGACTTATAATTCACCTGAACGGCTTAACGACTTACACCTGTGACAATTGGGAGTATGCCCTTATACTCATCCACCAAGGGCGTGCGTGTTCCAGAGGTTGAGGTGTATATACCTACGGTATTACCACGCGGGTCATTCATCTCTTTCTTAAGATGTGGAACAAGAGGACAAAATCACCAGTATCCCCCAAAATAGTAAAATACTCTTCATGAATATGTCAGCCAGTTATGACTATGTCAACTGTTACATTGTTCTTCACATTCAGATACACGCCGTTCATATACTAGCATGCTTGAATGAACAACAGACTGTCAGAGTGCTTCCACGGTTTGGTGTACCTTAGTAATGTTGATACTGGCAATAGAGTGGTACTGTTGAGTTATGTCATATGCTACTTGAACAGGCAGAGTATGGAATTAGAGTATTGAAAGGTTTCTAAGTTCTGCTCCAGGAAAAGGGCACAACTACCTATTTCAGATACAGAAAAATGTGTTGCCATGAAAAAGCAAAACTTATTTTATTCAGAAATCTAAAACTACCGAAAGGCACCGGTTTTCACCACCCGACCTATCTATGTGCCATGTTTAGTGAGAAACCATTAAACGGTTTCAGAGTTCTGCTACTGAAAAATTGCGTTCGGAAATCCACAGAAGACTAAACTCAACATATAATTTTGATTGTAAACAGATAACTCATTCAATATGAAAATGAGCGCTGGGTGGACCTGAGATCCCTGAAGCTGGGAAAATTTAGACTTCCTCCATTAAGACTTTAGTATTGCAGAGAGGGCTCGACAGTATGGAAAATAATGGCTGAAGAACTGGGAGACAGACCAGGGAATTTATTGATGAAAAAATACCGAGCCACATTTCATGAAATAGTCTGAAACAAATGTGCCAATTTCTTGTCTCTTCTGAGTGATCCACTGTTCATATCCTTAAAGAAAGGAACTGACATGATAGGAAGGAACCTCCATGAACTACTCCTCCTCTTTGTCCTAGATAAATGTGGACTCGTACAAGAAATTTAGAAATGAGGCACCTAATCGCCAACACCCACACTCAGCGATCTAACCCATTCAGTCACCTCGGCTTCCAAGGTTGTATAGATACATACGTTCCCATCGCATAAATATACAAATGAATGTTTGGGGAATGATTGATTTGTTTTACAATTCAAAACGCGCACGGACAGCCTTAACGTCTCTGAGTGAACATTTTCTGTGAACATGTTTAAATATGCTACCCGAGAAGATCTTGGTTAGAAATGGTCTTCAGTAACCCACATGCTTGTCGACCAATAGGTTAGGGTGGTCATGGTCGCTTGTCTGGTTAACACTCGTCATCATATCCCAATTTCGTAGATGACTAGATTGTCCTCTCCAGACACGGTTATTTACACACCAGGAATTAGCTGGAGTATTGCTGACTGCGATGTGAAACAACAAACCACACCAGCTTAAATATGTTTCTGAGCGTAGGATGAATCTTGAGGAGTTTGGCCCACCAGCTAAAACATCGACCTAGTTTACTTAAATATGAAACGTCAGCAAAAAAACATTACCTGGTCTTAACTATCTTAAGAAACATATTCCATTTGATGTTTAGGTAGAAACAGTTGTGAAATACAAAATATTCCATAAAACTGTCATTCATACTTATACATACAGTAGTATAGGGAATGACAGTTCTGGCTCACTTTCAAGAAATGTCTCTACAAAGCCTTATTTACTAAATAAGGCTTTGGTTGGGCCATTAGCTCTTGCTACTATTACCCCTACTATAAAAAAGTTGGCGGTAATTACTGTGCCTTGGTTGGAGGTAACACTGTGCCGTACGGTACGATCAATAATTCTTCTCTTACAAATCCCCTACCCGGCCCATCCCTCAAGTAGTACAAGTTAGGTTCGTCGGCTTTCATATCCACTTTATCTATGTTGTAAGTTTTGACTGACCATATAGGATCGGTGGCTCGCTTACGGCTATCGCCCTCGTGTTCCCCTATGTTATGTTTATATCGATGAAACAGTTTAACGTGAACCGCCTACGATCTCTTTGGTGTTCATAATAAAGGCTTGCTGGGCTTTTTGTATTCCCTGTGCTATGTACTTTTTTTTCTCGTCCTCGCTGATAGCAGACTTACGAGACTTGGATCGAATATCTTGTTTCATTCCGTTATATTTTTTGAGTTCAGAGAGGATTGAACGAAACTCCTCTTCTGAGATCTTACTATCAGAGAGTGCCGTGGAAATTCGCTCACTCACTGTGTTCAGCTTTGCTTCGGCCAGAACCCTGATCTCGTCGTGTTTCAATGCCTTACGATTAAGTCTGCGTGATACTAACTTAAGCGCCACCCCTACCAACCCTGTCACCCCAGCCGTTATTTCAATACCTAGCACTATAGGTGCAGCCACGATGGTGGTTAACAACCCAACGCCTGCCGCCCCTAGTCCCATGCTGGTTGTCATAAGGGCAGTGTCAGCCCCGTCCACGATATTGAAAGCTCTATTGTACTTTTTACATAATGCTTTTCGCGTGTCACGGTCTTGTTCTAGTTGACGTTTCACATCACATAACTGCCTCAAGCGGAACCCATCTACGGTTTCCAACGTCTTCGCTACTTCCTCTACGACTGGGTACAGACCCATCCTATAATATATATTTTGAAAGATATTTTAATTGGGGTTCAGTTAAAAATCTATCAATGTATTTGAAGTCTACAAGTTCTAGACTTCTACTCAGGGTAATAGGTGAGAGGCTAATAGACTTTCCTGTTGTAATAAAAACCCCACTGAGGCTTATTAAGCGGTTTATAGGACCCGTGGGGGTATCCTGTTGTATAACAATACGACAATATTGGTCTAGGTGTTCGTCAAACCAGTGTATTGACACCCCGGGTAAAAATTGGTGTACTCTTGAGGAGTTTTCCTGGTCAAAATACGTAAACATGACTTCTATGATGAGTGTGAAAGGGGAGGATATCTCAAGCTGCCTTTCGTGTAAATACATACTGCTAAATGTTAATTTACTTTCTATTCCAGAACCTAATCCAATTTTTCCTTCATTAAAATATACCGTGTCTGTTGCTTCATTCCCCGTAATGAAACCCCCGGGCCAGATACCGTTATTCGTAATCTTAGAGATAAACCTCCACCCCCCTTTTGTTGTGATATAAGGTGAGGTGAATATTAAATTGATCAGCCATTTGGGTTCTTTTAAATCTGATAACGACACCCGTCTGCACACGTTGTCTTTGAAGTGCAGGATGTAAAATTCATCTTCCTCACCAGGCTGATCGAATCCCTCCGTGTCTCCCAGGTCGTTAAGTGTAGTGTTGGGATGATGACTGGTCATTATTATACTATTACGATATAATTTCCAACTGGTTTTCTGATAATAATTCAGGGGTTAACTTCATACCCATGAAGTGTATGTTGTCAGGTAGGAAGATATTGATTAGTGATATCTTGTTTTCCACGATCACGTTGACCCCCTACAGACTGGTCTTGGAGTCGACACCCACCCGCACGTAAACGTTGCAAACTTGATACTGGTGTCGTTTCACCCACCCGAGTTTGATCCCCTTCACGATCTCGACCTCATTCACCGATGGTTCAGTAGTATAGGGAATGACAGTTCTGGCTCACTTTCAAGAAATGTCTCTACAAAGCCTTATTTACTAAATAAGGCTTTGGTTGGGTCATTAGCTCTTGCTACTATTACCCCTACTACAAAAAAGTTGGCGGTAATTACTGTGCCTTGGTAGGAGGTAACACTGTGCCGTACGGTACGATCAATAATTCTTCTCTTACAAACCCCCTACCCGGCCCATCCCTCAAGTAGTATAAGTTAGGTTCGTCGGCTTTCATATCCACTTTATCTATGTTGTAAGTTTTGACTGACCATATAGGATCGGTGGCTCGCTTACGGCTATCGCCCTCGTGTTCCCCCGGCTGGTATAGATACCTCACAAGGGCCCTATCTGGTATCTGTTTCTCCTTCCCACGCAATGGAGCGGCCGACTCTGCAACTATTGATTTTAGTTTGATAGCGTCTGCCGGTTTCTTACCGGTGAGACGGGTGACTTCATGGTTGATTGCCGACACCACCTTGGGTAACCTCGTGACCCATTCAGTCGATCGTTTTCCAGGGGTGGCCATCTCCCTAGCATACTGATAGCCGAACAAGCGCTCAGCCAAAGTCCTATTAAATCTCTCAACTATGGCTTGGCTGCGATGGGCTCCGGCCGTGCCACGCCTGACCTTTGTATCGTGTTTGGCTAGCAGTTGTGACACGGCACCCATGAACTCCCGTCCGGGGTCAACTTGCAGCTCTGTTGGCCACGTCAGCGGGCTGCGTTTGTATATGCGTTCAAATCCTCTGGCTACCTGGGCCGAATCTTTCGTGGTCAAGGGTTCGGCTTCCTTGTAACGACTAGCTACATCCACTACGGTTAAGGCATATTTGTACCTCTTATCGTGGGGTAGGAACAGTAGGTCTGCCTGGTGAACGCTATTAGGTATGTTAATACCGAACCTCCTTCTAGGCACGTAGCGTGGTGCCGGCAAATAGATCTGCCACAGGGCTTGTTTTTCAAGCCACGCTTTGGCTTCCTCCGGGGGTACTCGCGCTATTTTAGCTAGCTTATCTACTGCGTTAGCTCCTTTCCAGTACCCACGCGGGCTGTAGTAAATAGCCTCAAATTTTTTCATGTCCATACGCGTATGTGTTTATCCCATCAATAGCTATCCAACGTTTCGTGTCCATAGGCGACAGGGACGTCTTGTTTATAGTCAGTCCGTATATCTTATGTCCATCACTTCTAAGTGTGTTCATTTTATGTCTAAAGGTACGGGTCTTGAACAGGGCTTCCTTGAATCTGGCGTGTTTGATGTGTTGTTTCACCACATACTTCTTAACCCCCTTAGCCTTCCGGATCTCACTATTGTCGGCTTTCAGTATGGAGTACATCTTAGGTCTCAAACCTATGTACTCGGCTATGGGCGTGCCAGCACACTCGTCCTTCATCTTACCTAGGACCTTTTTATTTACCGTGCTGTGTAGGGTATGGGTCTTAGGGTAGTCGCTGGTGTCGTATAAATCGAGGTGTTTTTTCATGTCCTCGTACACGTCCTCGGTTCGAATCTCCATCAGCAGGGAATCCGTGTCAGTGTACAGCACTTCACACCTGTCGCCGTACTGTTTCTTGAGCTCGTTGTAGTAAAAGTCGTACATCAGGTGTTTGGATAAATCGAGGATGCTCATCCCCACGTAAACAGGCCGGTTGAATTTTATGTGGCTTTTCTTCATGTGTATGGCAACCAGGTTGTCTGTAAATATTTTATTACGGTTGAATGCCGGACTGGCTATCAATTTCCTGAGCTTGTCTTCCTCACTAGATCTAACCAGCTTCACGGTTACGCGTTTCCTCAGGTTTTCCATAGTCTTACCAAACACCGAGTTATTCATGAGCTTATAGAGATTTTTCTCAAAATCACTGGTGGCTTTTTTTCGTAGGTCTGTGTTCATTCTGATGTAGGGCTCCATCCATGGGCTCTGGTCGAACATGAGCACCCTGTGTATTTTGGTCAGCCTCATACCCAACGACAGGTACAGCTGTAGGTTGCGATAGTGAACGATGTACTTGGTCTTATTCATTAAGTTAGGCACGAGTTTTTCAACGTCTGTCACACGACCACCTGACAAGTTATGTTGGTACTCAGACATCCAGTCTGTGTTAACCCTCATACGTTCGGGGGCCAGGGGGTAGCTGTTGTGCGATGTGTGTAATTCCTTGGGATACTCTAAGTCAACTTCGAGGATATACCCTTTGTTCGAATCTGGTGCGACCCCCATAACATCAACGTGGGGTACCCATTCGAATCCCCCTGTAGGTAGATACTGGCTCATGGCCCAGCCGTACAGGTTGTTTGCGTCGAGGTAGAGAATGTGATTGGTTGGTTTGTTAGGATCGTAACCTTTCACGTATTGATTATTTGCTTTCGCGTATCGTTTGGATGCCATGGAAATCCCACCTCGCAAGCCTTTCTCAATGAATAGGTGCATGTCGTAATCTGTGAGCAATTCCAAATTAAGCAAGGCGTCCCACGACAGACCTGGGCTGGTGTAATACCATGCGGGGTCGAGTTTATACTGCTTTAAACAAGTCCGCCTGAACGTTTCAAACACGTCGGCTAACAGCAGTACATCTGTCCTCAAGTACAGGTTGTGATAATCACCCAGGTTCTTACAACCCAGTTTATTCCATACGTTAGTCGCGTGCGAGTAATCATCTCGTGAGACGGACGCCTCATTCAGCTTGCTATAAAAGCAGTCAATAGGGGGTAGTCTGGTCTCGGTGAACTTGGCCCAACTATCCATGTACTCATAGGGGTACACACCCTTCCTCATAAGCAGGGGTCTAGTCTCGGCGTCTGTGTATCGATCGGTGATAGGGAAGGTATTGTTGGCCTTGACCAGACTGTCGAGTGACGACAGGAGGAACTGAAACGAGTCAATGAACCTAAGTCCGTTTAAGCTGAAGGAGATGTATCTCTCCATGTTGTTGGGGATGCACGTTATATTACCATCGATTTTCGCGATGGCCTGCATGATCAAGTGTGAGTCGTACCCTCTCAAGTTGTGAAAGACAACGGGGATGTTTATTGTCTTAGGGTTGATTTTAAGCTTGAGGTTGCACGCGTTGTGAGCGGCGCCTCTATACTTACCAGTTATGTGGCAGTGATCTCTCACCGAATCACCGTTAAGTGGTGAGTCGCACACGTGACAGTTAGTGCTACTAGCGTGAGCTAGCCTGTCGGCTCGGGTCATACGCATGGGAGCGATTCTATACAATGCATTCCTAATAATTTTTTCTTCCTCCTGCAAACACTTTAGAAACCTTTCAGCCGCGTCAGGGCCCCTATACACTACCGGAGCTTTCGTTTCCCCGTCACAACGGACGACAATGTATCCAAACGAACAGGCTTTATGCTCTTGTGTTTTGTGGGTGAAGCTACCCCCACTAGGGGGTGTGGGGGAATCCCCACCCACAACTAAGGCTTCGAGGTCGGCGTATATAATATAAGGTACAGACATTTGGTTCTTGTGGTTACTGAATTTTAGGATATTTTCACCTTCCTTAGGCATGTCGACTCGTATGGCCGTCTGCCCCACACCTTGGCAATCATCCCGGTGGGATTCTAATAAATCAGCTCGACTGAAACCGTGTAGGCATCGTACACAAAAGTGTTTTTCCCCATCGTGTTTCGACTGGTCGTGCAACAACCGGCTGAGATGTTTTATCCACGTGTAGTGATACTTTTCACCTAGTTGGATCATGAATATATTGATAACTTGGCGATCCTTCACCGGGCTGACCCTGTGTACTATTGTTGTGTTACCTTCGTGCCCAAAGACATTTATAGCCAGATTATTCTGTTTTTCTACTTTAGTGATCTGGGATATGGGGGTGGGTTCATCTATACCATCCCAATTAAGCCCATCGTCTTGGGGATAACTAGAAAGCCTATCTGAATTCTTGCCAGCTGGAAATAAGGCTGACCTGATAGCTAACCTAAGGCAATCGTTTCCTCTATTCTTAACGTTTACTATGGCATGTTTGTTCCTATAATAGGGAGGCAAGGCTAGGTATGACCCGCCTCTGAACGGCACGTAGTTAGCTATGTCTAGATAGACATTATCGATTTTATCTACAGCCCACCCGGACCCCAAGTGTGTATAGCGTTCTAGGTATTCTCGTATCTGCTGAAAACTTGTATCGATTGATGTGTCAATGGTCTCTGCATGTGTGACGACCTCTTGTTGACCTCGGAAGTAAGGCTGAACATACTCAGTGGCCCCTGTGGGGCCCCCAACCTGCTTATCGAGCGACATTTTCACTGTGATCTGAAACTTGATACTTCCTAGGTTATTTAGTTCCTGGTTGACCTTATCAGCTATCAGAGGCTTGATATCTGTAATGTCTATGTTTCTATCAACGTGCATGCGCCAACCTCTCAAATAGTTACCTACAGCGCGCTCAGTGCTCACGAACTGTAGGTCAATAGCTCTATTCTGTCGTAATAATTCTAAAAGCTGTGGTTTTCTCATACGGGAATACCCGCCTAAACCCAAATCGTGTGCCTCGGCTTTCAGTTGTTTTACAGTGGGACGTGCTACGGGGGCATGTGATAACAATGCGGTTAACCCGGCTCTCCCCAGGTTTGAATAACCCGTGTGTCCAAGCTGTTTTGCTTGAGCTTTTAATTGTTTTACCGTAGGAGGGGCTTCTAAACCTAGTAATCTCAACAATGCTGACTTCCGCATTCTAGAATACCCGATAACACCTCTCTGTTTTGCGACCCTCTTGAGCTCGCTTACAGTAGACATCGTGTTTACACCTAAGAGAACCAATGTCTAATTGGTTCACAGTAAGGGGAGGTAACTCTTAAGTGGCTATCTTGAGCAGTCGCCTACGTTCTTTTATGTAGCCTTTTTTATTCTCGTAGATGAGTTGATGTCTGACTACGTTCGCTCCGTGAGCTTTACATAGACAGTAGTGTCCTTTAACCCCGATACCACACACAGAACACGTGTAGTTAGGACTTCCCATATGGAAACAACAGAACCCCTGATTCCTGCATTTCCTACCACAGGCCTCGGTCTTCCCCATAAGTATGTATTCGCATCGGTATGGAGCGGGTCTCATGTTTACTTATATAGGTGTTTTAGTTTAATTGCTTCGCAACCAACGCAGTAGCTGCTATACCCAACACTATGAAGCCCAATTCACGATTTATTTGTCCCTTGGATGGTGTGTAGTACTGAGCGAGTGTGGGTTTATTGAGCGGTTCCAATTGTTTACCAGTTAGTAAATAGTATTCTTTCATTGCTTCATCGACATCGTTGAATGTTTTAATGGCATGGTTTTCACGCTTGAGTTGTTCGTTAATAAAATCGATCCTCTGGAGGCGTTTTTTAACGTACTCGTCCTGTGCTCTTTGTAATTTCTCAGTAGCGAGATCGTGTCGCTTCCTTTCTTCCTGTATTTCAGCCGCGTGATCATCTCGTAGTTTCGAGAAGAGGAAATTACTCCCGGAAAATGCCAGGGCATTCACTAACGCCCCACCGACCATCATAGCTATCGTGGCCATCCCTATATTTATTTCATTATATTATCAGGTATTATTCCTTGTTTTACTAGGATGTCTTTTGTGGCCATCGCCATACCAAGGTTCATTATGAGCATACCCATATCCTGCAGGTTGAAATCTAGCTTGATAGTTGGTTGTTTAAGCACCATTTTAGTCAACCGAGCGTACCCTACGGCTAGACTGGCGACCACTGTGGCGTGGTATGCGTCGTTGACGAACGTTTTCCCCTCAGACATTATGTATATGATATAAAAATATTAAAATTATAACATGATATGCGGGTCTACCGTGGGGGTGGGGGGCTCACTGTTGGGTGGTGGCTCACTGTGGGAGGGTACCCCCACGTATAACCACGAGATAGCCAAGGCAGCAGTTACACCTACAGCCAACAACAGTCGGGTTGGGTTGGTTACTTTATGTTGGTTACACCACCGTTTTTTACCGGCAGCTACTCTCTTAGGATTCTTCTGTCTGGTTACTGTTTGTGAAGGGGTCACTTCCCTCACTGTTGGGGGTATCACCTCGGGAGGGGTTTCCCTCACTGGTTCCTGTGAAGGGGTCTCCACCGTCACCTCGGGACTCACTGGTTCCTGTGCAGCATCCATCTATACTATTATTATTATTTTTTCTCTCAAATTGACAATGTTTTGCCGTGATAATCGCCGCCGTCACTGGAGCCAACAACATACCATATTTGTGGTACAGCCCGCAGCTGATAGAGCTCACGGCGTGTTCAATAAAAGGGTCTTTCTCGAAGTCTTCCCACAGGTAAAGTCGGCGCTCTGGTGGAATGGGAAAGAAGTATGACACAATACCGGTGTATATCTGGGTCATAGCCGATCCTATTGTTTTTGTCATTTCTGCTCCGAGCCGGGACTCGTATCTAGCGTACAGCTTATCGATTTCTTCGGCTGACATTTTGTTAATTTTATCCGGAGTGTAGTCTCCAAAGTAATGTTTGGCTTTGCCGCCAACAGCCAACGCCACCAGTTTCTCTCGCTTGTCATCAGTGGGGCCTGCCGGCGGACCCTCCACAGATAATTGTTCGAGCAATTCCTCACACTCCATCTTATAATATAACAAGTAAGATTTAGTTTTAACTATATAATACCCGATACAGGCAAAACACAGAGAAATGAAGGTTAAGTTGCACACGACAAATACTTCAAATATCATAGCTTTGCTTAGCTTTGCTTAGCTTTAGCTTAGCTTTGCTTAGCTTTAGCATACTATATATGCTACTGGTTGGTCGGTTTTTAGAACGAGCTTAGCGTGTTTAGTTTCAGCGAGCTGTTTCTTCACCCGTTCCCGTTCTAATTTACTCATCACATCGTTCTCTCTCAAACACTCCTCGAACGAATCCCTGTCCTTGCAGTGAAATAAGGCCACCCATCGCGTCTGCTCCCTGAGGTCTTTCAACACCGAGTTGAACTTCTGCGTTAGCACCCAGACGCTGTGATTTGCATGCCGGCCGGAGAAGGCCAGGTACGATAGCATGTCTCTCTTTTTTGTTATCTCGCGATTAGCGCTGCAGTCGTCCAGTATGAACAGCGTCGGTTCCCCTTTAAATTTCTCGTGAAGAGCTTTCAACCAGTCCTGCAGGCGTGTTCCAGGGTCGATTTTGTGTACGTCCGGGTCCGTCATCACCCAAGGTCGCGCGTACGTTTTATTCATGCTCAGAGTAGGGCACATGATAACGATGTTATCGAACACATCCTTGTAGTAACCCTCCAACATATCCAACACGAAAACGGTCTTCCCACAGCCAGTCTGCCCGCACACTATGGCGCAGTGTGGGTCAGTGGGTAGTGGGGGGTACCCCCCATCAGTAGATGGCTTGCACGAATCTCCCATTGTCTATATTAAGTTGCGCGTCCATAATAACGTACAGATATAATTTCAACTTACCAGCGGTTTGAGCCTTCTTAGTAATCTGGATGGTTATCCCTTCGCTGCCGTTATCTATACGGCGCCCGCTACCGTGCAGTTTATCATCATCCGTGGATCGCATGTCCAACCATAGGGCGTACTTGGTGGTCAGGTATTCACCGATCTGCACGGATCCGAGGTCCAGGTCCTTTGTTATATAATCCCCCACTGGTAGCTTTTTTATCTCATCCCACTGCTGGTGTGGCCTCATACCATGACTGAACAGCTGGTTGGGCACGCCCTCGATGGTAACTTCCACCTTTTCAATCTCGGGGTTGAAAAACTTCTCGCTGTCCCTCCGGAATGGCTCGTAATCCTCCACGGGGACGACCAGGATTCCTTTCATCGATCGCGCCGGCACGTTCAGGTTGATATTCCACACAGTGTCGCTCTTATCTCGCACGACTGATCTATGTCTCAGTACGCGATCGTACAGGATAGCCATCTTCCCAGAGTACTGGTTTCGAACCTGCCTGGCCAGCTCCGGGCTAGTGACCATGTCGAACTCTAGAGAGATGTTGTCTATGGCATAACTAGCCTCATCACCGTTCGGCGTACGCACTACTTTGCTATAGTCGTTAAACGTGAGCTCGTATTCGAGCCTATCACCCAGCGCGGCCTGGTAAAACGGCGCGTGTCCCGTGAGCAACTCGAAGTCGAGCGGCACGCAGAATCGATTCCCGTATGCTAGAGCGATGGCCTTTTCACCGTCCGATAGCTTGTCTTGCTGGTCTGTCGTGAAGACGTATCCTATGCGCGCCCGGGTTGATTTGCTGATGCCCTGGTACACATCATTGACTCGTTCTCCCTCGCTTTTCCAGAGATCCCTGTAGCAGTGAAACCCGTCGCTGTCGTCGATGCTCAGCACCTCGTTACCGCTGATCTTGACGGTCGTTTTCTTGATGATGGCTCGACCCACGTTCCGCACTAGCTCGCGTTTGTCGTTGTCGGAGGTCAACGTGATATTGAACGCCAGTCGAACAGTGCCTGGTACAATGAGGTCATTCTCACCAAGGTTTGGAAATCTAACCAGCAGAGTTTGATTCTGGTCTATCTTGCTGGGATTGTTGGTGATAGTCACCGACTGGCGCACGGCTCTGGCACCTAATGGCTCTCTCAATTTTCTGAAAGGATCTAATTTTCTGCCGTACATTGTTATATATAAATAAAATATATTTAAATACTAATGGATGAAGACATACCTATGGATGAGATGCCGGGCGCTAGTGCCCAGGCATTCGATGATGAGCAGGAGACCTCATTTACTAGTTCATCATTGAACCAAGAACTTTTGGCAACAACGGTAGATGATTATTACGAAAGTTTAAGAAGTGATAAAAACTACGTTGATCCACAGGGCCGATACCTTGATAATTTTTTTATTGATACAAAGGGTGTTCTACGCCTTAAGTCTGACCCAGGGGTTGACCTCGTTAACAAGCGCAATAAAAAACCACTGGCCTTGTCAACTCTAGCCAGCCGCCATGGTGTCGAATTTATCCGTAAAAATCTAAACATGAATGATTACGGTGGTGCAATACCTAAGGCCGTTAAAGAAGATCTGCAAGCTACCAGATCCCACCTCACCACTAGAGATGAAATGACACCACAGCGTGCCACAGAAGCCTCAGACAGCATAGAAAAACTGTTGAGCACCTACTGGGACAAACCGTTACCGGGGTTTGACTTTCCGGTAAGGGAACTGCGCGGCTTAGATGAAGCCGTGAAACGCGTGCGTGGAGAACTCGTGAACAACATGGGGAAACTGAACGAAATCGACGAGCACATCGCTAGGGAAAAAACCGAACTCAACGAAACTGAAAACGATGATATGAAGCGTCGTATCAATGAACGAATACGTGATTTAGAAGACGAGAGACGTACACGATTGGAAGCCGCTTCCTCGAATCGTGAACAGCTTCGATCCCAGATCAGTCGTATTCGGGAAACAATCGATAGAATACTGAACGAGGAAACAACTTTAGCCAACAGGATTCGGATATTGTTCCGGGAGCAAGGGATCACCATCGCCAGTATTCTGACTGCATTGGGTTTCATCATATCAACCCTGGTGGTGTCACTGACAGGGGGAACCCCTGTGGGGCCTGCCGGCGGTGGGGGAACTCCAAGTGGCGGTGGTGTTAAAGACTGGATCAAAAAACTCGGGGAAGGCCTAGCTAAACTGGCTGGTAAAGCCGCCGAAGCCCTTCCCGGCATCCTGGGTAGCATCGTCTCGTGGTTGTTAAGCGCTCTGTCTAAAACTGCCATGTGGCTCAGTCAAAACATGTGGGCAGCCATCGTCGCCATGGCGGGTCTGGTGTACGTAGCGGCTAAGAAATCTTTAACCAAATAAGTCCCAAAGTTACCCCACCAACCACCAGGGCCGTTTTATTATCAATATGCTGCTGATAGGGGGGTACCCCCACATGTATATGGGGGTGTGTGGGGGACACATGAACTTTAGGCTCCGGGGGTGGCGCCACTATACCCTTTTCACGTGGTTGGGTGTGTGGGATATAGGTGGTGTTAATATCGGGGTTGATACCCAATTTTTGATCCTTCGTGGCTATGACTATTTTGTTGTTATAACCCACCACTTTTTTTACTCCCAGTTGCATATCACTCGGAGCCATGTACAACCCCACACCAAACACGTAATTGACTTTCGATCTGGCGTTTTCTAACGCTTTTTGGTAACGGTAGATGGCCCCCGGGAGATCAACTGGAGAATTGATAGCATCCTCAACGTTGTCAACGAACTGTTCCTGAGCTTCGAAAGCAGCTCCCTTACCGATGATGTTGGAACGCGTTTGCGACTGCGCACCCAACAGCGCCCACACGTACGTTCGAATCGAGTCGTTCAAGCGTATTGTACCAGCACGAGTGAATCCTTTCGACGTGTCCAGCATGAACATTTTCCACCCGTCTGCGGTTGACTGCTCCACTTTCTGGACTGTGAAAGCAACACCACCTTTAAAGTTCATACGATCATCCCTCCATTCATTACTCGACAAAGCAAAGTCCGGGCGCAGTTTACCTTGTTTCAGTACAAGATCACTGAGTTCTTTCACTGATCGCACGCCATCAGAAGGAATACCCAACCCGTGGTTCGGCCCCGGCAAACGCCAATCCGTCTTCGGGTTTATTTCGAATTCATTGCAAATACGTTCGTAGGCCCGTCTATCGTACGGGTTGTTTGTTACATCCCACGCTTTGTCCTGTGGGAGGGGGGCGCTGATCTCTTTAAGGATACGTCTGACCTGGTAGTACACGTGGAACTTGAACACAGACTGACTCAGCGGTCCACGCTGAGAGTCGGCCAATGCCACACCACACCCCGTTGTAGCGCACCACACAGCAAAGTTGAATTGATTCTGCCAGAACTGCATAGGGTTGTTGAACCAAGCGTGGACTGCCTCAATGTTAGTCACCGTAAGCTTATACTTATCGAACACATCTAAAAGCTGGGCATTGAAATACAACCCAGGAGCAACCACGATCTTCATGGGGGAGAAATCTACATCCAGTTTAGGGTAAAACACACCAGGGGAATACATTTTAAAACTATTATATAAATAAATATATATGTAATATGTACATAACACTTCCAGGAATAACGAGCGGTGAAGCCGTTCAGCTAACGCACGCGATCGATAACACGTCAGGTCAACTCGAAGTCGCACTCTGCGATATCACCTACCTACCACAATGGACTAACATTAATATCAGCAACAATAAGCTGTTCGTCAGTGGAACTCGCAGTCAGATAACTGACGGCTACTACAGCGTGTGCTCTCTAAACGACGAGGTCTTCAAACCCCTGGGAGCCGAACTCAAGATGAACGAGGCTAGGCCGACCATTAGCGAGGATACTCGGTATGTCTCCTGACGAGATAAAACCAACAACAACCGTCACAGGCACGAAGTTACCCGATCTAGTACCGTACCGAGAGCTGTACATTCATCTCGGTCAGGTGAGCACAACGTACAACATTCAAGGAGGCCACCCTTCCACTATACTGAGAGCAGTGCCGGTGAAAACTGCGAAATTCAACGACGGTAGAACCGAGTCGTTTTCACCACGGCAGTATAAGAGATTAACCCAGGGCAACATACCTGAGCTGACAATATCGGTGTTAGATATAAATCATAATCCTGTAAATATAGGATACCTCAGCTTAACACTTCATGTAACATGACCAGCGCACAAGGGCCCGGAGTGAAAAAATGCGTCAATATCGGGATCTCCGACCTTGGAGACACGCGCGGTTTCGACGCTCCCGGAGTAGATGGTAAATCGTACGCCTTGCAACTGAAAAACAACATTTACAAACGCGTTGAAATCCCCTCCGGTGGAACCCTAAGTGATATAGTAGATACCACAAGAGCAACAGTCAACACTAAGTACACCCTTGTCAACACCAGTGATAATAATTGGGTAATATACCCATCGTTCGGAGGTAAACTGTTCGACTTAGACGATGTTGAGAGCACTACCGTCGTCAAAAACAAACCATATATGCTCGTCTTCACCGAAGATGACAAGTGGGTGTTGTTACCCGAGAACGACTGGTTTCTCAATATTAGACTCGTCTCCCCCTACGTGTTCACTGATAACAAAGACAACCACCTAAACAAAGTCGTGAACAATGGAATTCTGCTCGTGGCTTATGTCCCAACTCAGAGACGTAGCATAGTCGTCAGCCCAGTCAACACTATAGCAGCCCACATGCTATCGAGTAAACCAGCCATACAAAACGTGAAATTGCAGTTGGTGTCTGAATTCGAAGGCGTGGTCAAGATACTAGAGAGTCTACCGGCAAACTCAACATTGATCATCAAAGTCTACCTAGGGGAACCATCGGTGAATGAGGTCGAGATCGTGAAGGGAATCAAACTCGGGTGGGTGAAACGACACCAGTATCAAGTTTGCAACGTTTACGTGCGGGTGGGTGTCGACTCCAAGACCAGTCTGCAGGGGGTCAACGTGATCGTGGAAAACAAGATATCACTAATCAATATCTTCCTGCCTGACAACATACACTTCATGGGTATGAAGTTAACCCCTGAATTATTATCAGAAAACCAGTTGGAAATTATATCGTAATAGTATAATAATGGCCAGTCATCATCCCAACACTACGCTTAACGACCTAGGAGATACGGAGGGATTCGATCAGCCTGGTGAGGAAGATGAATTATATATCCTACAATTCAAAGACAACGTGTACAGACGGGTGTTGTTATCAGATTTTAAAGAGCCCAAATGGCTGATCAACTTAACACTCACCTCACCTTATATCATATTAAACGAAAATACGTTTGTCTCTAAGATTAGGAACAACGGTATCTGGGTCGGGGATTTCATTCCGGAGGTATTATTATCCATAAGAAGTAACGGGAAAAATAGGTTAAGGTCTGTATTAAAAACTAAAATAACATTTAGCAATAATCCTTATGGTAAAGATCTTGTTGATAGAATATACTCCTCTTTCACACTCATCATAGAAGTCTTCTTTAACCAGGAAAACATCGCAATAGTACACCAAATTTTACCCGGGGTGTCAATACGCTGGCATGCCGTACACGCACACAAATATTGTCGTATTGTTATACAACGGGATACCCCCACGGGTCCTATAAACCACTTAATAAGCCTCCATAAGGGAGTTTATATTACAACAGAAAAGTCTATTAGCCTCTTACCTATTACCATAACTGATGGTCTAGAACTTGTAGACTTCAAATTCATTGATAGATTTTTAACTGAAACCCAATTAAAATATCTTTCAAAATATACATGGGTCTGTACCCAGTCGTAGAGGAAGTAGCGAAAACGCTGGAAACCGTAGATGGATTCCGCTTGAGGCAGTTATGTGATGTGAAACGTCAACTAGAACAAGACCGTGACACGCGGAAAGCACTATGTAAAAAGTATAATAGAGCTTTCAATATCGTGAATGGGGCTGACACTACCCTTATGGCAACCAGCATGGGACTAGGGGCGGCAGGCGTTGGGTTGTTAACCACCATCGTGGCTGCACCTATAGTGCTAGGTATTGAAATAACAGCTGGGGTGACAGGGTTGGTAGGGTTGGCGCTTAAGTTAGTATCACGCAGACTTAATCGTAAGGCATTGAAACACGACGAGATCAGGGTTCTGGCCGAAGCAAAGCTGAACACAGTGAGTGAGCGAATTTCCACGGCACTCTCTGACAGTAAGATCTCAGAAGAGGAGTTTTGTTCAATCCTATCTGAACTCAAAAAATATAACGGAATGAAACAAGATATTCGGTCCAAGTCTCTTAAGTCTGCTATCAGCGAGGACGAGAAAAAAAAGTACATAGAACAGGGGATACAAAAAGCCCAGCAAGCCTTTATTATGAACACCAAAGAGATCGTAGGCGGTTCACGTTAAACTGTTTCATCGATATAAACATAACATAGGGGAACACGAGGGCGATAACCGTAAGCGAGCCACCGATCCTATATGGTCAGTCAAAACTTACAACATAGATAAAGTGGATATGAAAGCCGACGAACCCAACTTGTACTACTTGAGGGATGGGCCGGGTAGGGGATTTGTAAGAGAAGAATTATTGATCGTACCGTACGGCACAGTGTTACCTCCTACCAAGGCACAGTAATTACCGCCAACTTTTTTGTAGTAGGGGTAATAGTAGCAAGAGCTAATGGCCCAACCAAAGCCTTATTTAGTAAATAAGGCTTTGTAGAGACATTTCTTGAAAGTGAGCCAGAACTGTCATTCCCTATACTACTGGTTCCCCTAGGTAGACTTTGATGATCAATGTTGAGTTTGCCGGTAGACTCTCTAGTATCTTGACCACGCCTTCGAATTCAGACACCAACTGCAATTTCACGTTTTGTATGGCTGGTTTACTCGATAGCATGTGGGCTGCTATAGTGTTGACTGGGCTGACGACTATGCTACGTCTCTGAGTTGGGACGTAAGCCACGAGCAGGGTTCCATTGTTCACGACTTTGTTTAGGTGGTTGTCTTTGTTATCCGTGAACACGTAAGGGGAGACGAGTCTAATATTGAGAAACCATTTGTTATCGGGTAACAACACCCACTTGTCATCTTCGGTGAAGACGAGCATATATGGTTTGTTTTTGACGACGGTAGTGCTCTCAACATCGTCTAAGTCGAACAGTTTACCTCCGAACGATGGGTATATTACCCAATTATTATCACCGGTGTTGACAAGGGTGTACTTAGTGTTGACTGTTGCTCTTGTGGTATCTATCATATCACTTAGGGTTCCACCGGAGGGGATTTCAACGCGTTTGTAAATGTTGTTTTTCAGTTGCAAGGCGTATGATTTACCATCTACTCCGGGAGCGTCGAAACCGCGTGTGTCTCCGAGGTCGGAGATCCCGATATTGACGCATTTTTTCACTCCGGGCCCTTGTGCGCTGGTCATGTTACATGAAGCGTTAAGCTGAGGTATCCTATATTTACAGGATTATGATTTATATCTAACACCGATATTGTCAGCTCAGGTATGTTGCCCTGGGTTAATCTCTTATACTGCCGTGGTGAAAACGACTCGGTTCTACCGTCGTTGAATTTCTCAGTTTTCACCGGCACTGCTCTCAGTATAGTGGAAGGGTGACCTCCTTGAATGTTATACGTTGTGCTCACCTGACCGAGATGAATGTACAGCTCTCGGTACGGTACTAGGTCGGGTAACTTCGTGCCTGTGACGGTTGTTGTTGGTTTTATCTCGTCAGGAGACATACCGAGTATCCTCGCTAATGGTCGGCCTAGCCTCAATGAGGTTCTTCCGTTGTTGATTAACACCACTGTGCCGTTTGAGTCGTTCATCTTGAGTTCGGCTCCCAGGGGTTTGAAGACCTCGTCGTTTAGAGAGCACACGCTGTAGTAGCCGTCAGTTATCTGGCTGCGAGCCCCACTGACGAACAGCTTATTGTTGCTGATATTGATGTTAGTCCATTGCGGTAGGTAGGTGATATCGCAGAGTGCGACTTCGAGTTGACCTGACGTGTTATCGATCGCGTGCGTCAGCTGAACGGCCTCACCGCTCGTTATTCCTGGAAGTGTTATGTACATTTTAGAGTATATATACTCATTATATAATAGTTTTAAAATGTATTCCCATAGTGTGTATTACTCTAAACTGGATGTAGATTTCTCCCCCATGAAGATCGTGGTTGCTCCTGGGTTGGCGTTTGCCGGGGCCGAACTACGGGTTGGGTATTCCTTATGATGGCGCGCGACCAGTGAAAGAAGTCAGTGATGATTTAATGAAACGAGGTATACTTAGGCAGGACTTTGCTTTGTCGAGTAATGAATGGAGGGATGATCGTATGAACTTTAAAGGTGGTGTTGCTTTCACAGTCCAGAAAGTGGAGCAGTCAACCGCAGACTGGACTAAAATGATCTCAAAAACATCGAAAGAATTCACTCGTCCTGGTACAATACGCTTGAACGACTCGATTCGAACGTACGTGTGGGCGCTGTTGGGTGCGCAGGCGCAAACGCGTTCCAACATCATCGGTAATGGAACTGCTTACGACGCTCAGAAACAGTTCGTTGCCAACGTTGAGGATGCTATCAATTCTCCAGTTGATCTCCCGCGAGCCATCGAACGCTACCAAAACGTGTTAGAATACGCCAGATCGAAAGTCAATTACGTGTTCGCCGTGGGGCTGTACATGGCGCCGAGTGATATGCAACTGAGAATAAAAAAAGTGGTGGGTTATAACAACAAAATAGTCGTAGCCACGGCGGACCAAAAGTTGGGTATCAACCCCGATATTAACACCCCCTATATCCCACACATCCCACCACGTGAAACGGGTATAGTGGCGCCACCCCCGGAGTCTAAAGTTCATGTGCCCCCCACACACCCTCATGTGCATGTGGGGGTACCCCCCTATCAGCAGCATATTAATAGTAAAACGACCCTAGTGGTTGGTGGGGTAGCTTTGGGACTTATTTGGTTAAAGATTTCTTAGCCGCTACGTACACCAGACCCGCCACGGCGACGATGGCTGCCCACAGGTTTTGACTGAGCCACATGGCAGTTTTAGACAGAGCGCTCAACAACCACGAGACGATGCTACCCAGTATGCCGGGAAGGGCTTCGGCGGCTTTACCAGCCAGTTTAGCTAGGCCTTCCCCGAGTTTTTTAATCCAGTCTTTAACACCCCCACCACCGCTGGGAGTTCCCCCTCCGCCGGCAGGCCCCACAGGGGTTCCCCCTGTCAGTGACACCATCAGGGTTGATATGATGAAACCCAATGCAGTCAGAATACTGGCGATGGTGATCCCTTGCTCCCGGAACAATATCCGAATCCTGTTGGCTAAAGTTGTATCCTCGTTCAGTATTCTATCGATTGTTTCCCGAATGCGACTGATCTGGGATCGAAGCTGTTCACGATTCGAGGAAGCGGATTCCAATCGTGTACGTCTCTCGTCTTCTAAATCGCGTAGTCGTTCATTGATACGACGCTTCATATCATCGTTTTCAGTTTCGTTGAGTTTGGTTTTTTCCCTAGCGATGTGCTCGTCTATTTCGTTCAGTTTCCCCATATTGTTCACGAGTTCTCCACGCACGCGTTTCACGGCTTCGTCTAAGCCGCGCAGTTCCCTTACCGGAAAGTCAAACCCCGGTAACGGTTTGTCCCAGTAGGTGCTCAATAGTTTTTCTATGCTGTCTGAGGCTTCTGTAGCACGCTGTGGTGTCATTTCATCTCTAGTGGTGAGGTGGGATCTGGTAGCTTGCAGATCTTCTTTAACGACCTTAGGTATTGCACCACCGTAATCATTCATGTTTAGATGTTCACGGATAAATTCAACACCATGGCGGCTGGCTAGAGTTGACAAGGCCAGTGGTTTTTTATTGCTCTTGTTAAAGAGGTCAACCCCTGGGTCAGACTTAAGACGTAGAACACCCTTTGTATCAATAAAAAAATTCTTATGGTATCGACCCTGTGGTTCAACGTAGTTTTTATCTCTTCTTAAACTTTCGTAATAATCATTTACCGTTGTTTCCAAGAGTTCTTGGTTCAATGGTGAACTAGTAAATGAGGTCTCCTGCTCATCATCGAATGCCTGGGCACTAGCGCCCGGCATCTCCGTCATATCTATATCTTCATCCATTAGTATTAAAAATATATTTCTTTTATATAACAATGTACGGCAGAAAATTAGATCCTTTCAGAAGATTGAGAGAGCCATTAGGAGCCAGAGCCGTGCGCCAGTCGGTGACCATCACCAACAATCCCAGCAAGATAGACCAGAATCAAACTCTGCTGGTTAGATTTCCAAACCTTGGTGAGAATGACCTCATTGTACCAGGCACTGTTCGACTGGCGTTCAATATCACGTTGACCTCCGACAACGACAAACGCGAGCTAGTGCGGAACGTGGGTCGAGCTATCATCAAGAAAACGACCGTCAAGATAAGCGGTAACGAGGTGCTGAGCATCGACGACAGCGACGTGTTTCACTGCTACAAGGATCTCTGGAAAAGCGAGGGAGAACGAGTCAATGATGTGTACCAGGGTATCAGCAAATCAACCCGGGCGCGCATAGGATACGTCTTCACGACAGACCAGCAAGACAAGCTATCGGACGGTGAAAAGGCCATCGCTCTAGCATACGGGAATCGATTCTGCGTGCCGCTCGACTTCGAGTTGCTCACGGGACACGCGCCGTTTTACCAGGCCGCGCTGGGTGATAGGCTCGAATACGAGCTCACGTTTAACGACTATAGCAAAGTAGTGCGTACGCCGAACGGTGATGAGGCCAGTTAAACCATAGACAACATCTCTCTGGAGTTCGACATGGTCACTAGCCCGGAGCTGGCCAGGCAGGTTCGAAGCCAGTACTCTGGGAAGATGGCTATCCTGTACGATCGCGTACTGAGGCATAGATCAGTCATGCGAGATAAGAGCGACACTGTGTGGAATATCAACCTGAACGTGCCGGCGCGATCGATGAAAGGTATACTGGTCGTCCCCGTGGAGGATCACGATCCATTCCGGAGGGACAGCGAGAAGTTTTTCAACCCCGAGATTGAAAAGGTGGAAGTGACCATCGAGGGCGTGCCCAACCAGCTGTTCAGTCATGGTATGAGACCACACCAGCAGTGGGATGAGATAAAAAAGCTACCAGTGGGGGATTACATAACAAAGGACCTGGACCTCGGCTCCGTGCAGATCGGTGAATACCTGACCACCAAGTACGCCCTATGGTTGGACATGCGATCCACGGATGATGATAAACTGCACGGTAGCGGGCGTCGTATAGATAACGGCAGCGAAGGGATAACCATCCAGATTACTAAGAAGGCTCAAACCGCTGGTAAGTTGAAATTATATCTGTACGTTATTATGGACGCGCAACTTAATATAGACAATGGGAGATTCGTGCAAGCCATCTACTGATGGGGGGGTACCCCCCACACCCCCCAACAATAAACTGCCACAACTACCCACTGACCCACACTGCGCCATAGTGTGCGGGCAGACTGGCTGTGGGAAGACCGTTTTCGTGTTGGATATGTTGGAGGGTTACTACAAGGATGTGTTCGATAACATCGTTATCATGTGCCCTACTCTGAGCATGAATAAAACGTACGCGCGACCTTGGGTGATGACGGACCCGGACGTACACAAAATCGACCCTGGAACACGCCTGCAGGACTGGTTGAAAGCTCTTCACGAGAAATTTAAAGGGGAACCGACGCTGTTCATACTGGACGACTGCAGCGCTAATCGCGAGATAACAAAAAAGAGAGACATGTTATCGTACCTGGCCTTCTCCGGCCGGCATGCAAATCACAGCGTCTGGGTGCTAACGCAGAAGTTCAACTCGGTGTTGAAAGACCTCAGGGAGCAGACGCGATGGGTGGCCTTATTTCACTGCAAGGACAGGGATTCGTTTGAGGAGTGTTTGAGAGAGAACGATGTGATGAGTAAATTAGAACGGGAACGGGTGAAGAAACAGCTCGCTGAAACTAAACACGCTAAGCTCGTTCTAAAAACCGACCAACCAGTAGCATATATAGTATGCTAAAGCTAAGCAAAGCTAAGCAAAGCTAAGCTAAAGCTAAGCAAAAGCTATGATATTTGAAGTATTTGTCGTGTGCAACTTAACCTTCATTTCTCTGTGTTTTGCCTGTATCGGGTATTATATAGTTAAAACTAAATCTTACTTGTTATATTATAAGATGGAGTGTGAGGAATTGCTCGAACAATTGTCGTTGGAGGGTTCCCCCACTGGGGGTGTGGGGGATTCCCCCAAGCGAGAGAAACTGGTGGCGTTGGCTGTTGGCGGCAAAGCCAAACATTACTTTGGAGACTACACTCCGGATAAAATTAACAAAATGTCAGCCGAAGAAATCGATAAGCTGTACGCTAGATACGAGTCTAGGCTCGGAGCAGAAATGACAAAGACAATAGGATCGGCTATGACCCAGATATACACCGGTATTGTGTCATACTTCTTTCCCATTCCACCAGAGCGCCGACTTTACCTGTGGGAGGACCTCGAGAAAGACCCTTTTATTGAACACGCCGTGAGCTCTATCAGCTGCGGGCTGTACCACAAATATGGTATGTTGTTGGCTCCAGTGACGGCGGCGATTATCACGGCAAAACATTGTCAATTTGATAGAAAGAATAATAATAATAGTATAGATGGATACTGCACAGGAACCAGTGAGTCCCGAGGTGATACCCCCCACACCCCAAACAGTGAGTTCACAGGAACCAGTGACGGTGGAGACCACTTCAACAGTAACCAGACAGAAGAATCCTAAGAGAGTAGCTGCCGGTAAAAAACGGTGGTGTAACCAACATAAAGTGACCAACCCAACCCGACTGTTGTTGGCTGTAGGTGTAACTGCTGCCGTGGTTATAACATGGTTATACGTGGGGGTACCCTCCCACAGTGAGCCACCACCCAACAGTGAGCCCCCCACCCCCACTATTGACCCGCATATCATGTTATAATTTTAATATTTTATATCATATACATAATGTCTGAGGGGAAAACGTTCGTCAACGACGCATACCACGCCACAGTGGTCGCCAGTCTAGCCGTAGGGTACGCTCGGTTGACTAAAATGGTGCTTAAACAACCAACTATCAAGCTAGATTTCAACCTGCAGGATATGGGTATGCTCATAATGAACCTTGGTATGGCGATGGCCACAAAAGACATCCTAGTAAAACAAGGAATAATACCTGATAATATAATGAAATAAATATAGGGATGGCCACGATAGCTATGATGGTCGGTGGGGCGTTAGTGAATGCCCTGGCATTTTCCGGGAGTAATTTCCTCTTCTCGAAACTACGAGATGATCACGCGGCTGAAATACAGGAAGAAAGGAAGCGGCACGATCTCGCTACTGAGAAATTACAAAGAGCACAGGCTGAGTACGCTAAAAAACGTCTCCAGAGGATCGATTTTATTAACAAACAACTACAGCGTGAAAACCATGCCGTTCAAACATTCAACGATGTTGATGAAGCAATGAAAGAATACTATCTAATAACTGGTAAACAATTGGAACCGCTCAATAAACCCACACTCGCTCAGTACTACACACCATCCAAGGGACAAATGAATCGTGAACTGGGCTTCATAGTGTTGGGTATAGCAGCTACTGCGTTGGTTGCGAAGCAATTAAACTAAAACACCTATATAAGTAAACATGAGACCCGCTCCATACCGATGCGAATACATACTTATGGGGAAGACCGAGGCCTGTGGTAGGAAATGCAGGAATCAGGGGTTCTGTTGTTTCCATATGGGAAGTCCTAACTACACGTATTCTGTGTGTGGTATCGGGGTTAAAGGACACTACTGTCTATGTAAAGCTCACGGAGCGAACGTAGTCAGACATCAACTCATCTACGAGAATAAAAAAGGCTATATAAAAGAACGTAGGCGACTGCTCAAGATAGCCACTTAAGAGTTACCTCCCCTTACTGTGAACCAATTAGACATTAGTTCTCTTAGGTGTAAACACGATGTCTACTGTAAGCGAGCTCAAGCGGGTCGCAAAACAGAGAGGTGTCATCGGGTATTCTCGAATGCGGAAGTCAGCATTGTTGAGATTACTAGGTTTAGAAGCCCCTCCTACAGTAAAACAATTAAAAGCTCAAGCAAAACAGCTTGGGCACACGGGTTATTCAAACCTGGGGAGAGCCGGGTTAACCGCATTGTTATCACATGCCCCCGTAGCACGTCCCACTGTAAAACAACTGAAAGCCGAGGCACACGATTTGGGTTTAGGCGGGTATTCCCGTATGAGAAAACCACAGCTTTTAGAATTATTACGGCAGAATAGAGCTATTGACCTACAGTTCGTGAGCACTGAGCGCGCTGTAGGTAACTATTTGAGAGGTTGGCGCATGCACGTTGATAGAAACATAGACATTATAGATATCAAGCCTCTGATAGCTGATAAGGTCAACCAGGAACTAAATAATCTAGGAAGTATCAAGTTTCAGATCACAGTGAAAATGTCGCTCGATAAGCAGGTTGGGGGCCCCACAGGGGCCACTGAGTATGTTCAGCCTTACTTCCGAGGTCAACAAGAGGTCGTCACACATGCAGAGACCATTGACGCATCAATCGATACAAGTTTTCAGCAGATACGAGAATACCTAGAACGCTATACACACTTGGGGTCCGGGTGGGCTGTAGATAAAATCGATAATGTCTATCTAGACATAGCTAACTACGTGCCGTTCAGAGGCGGGTCATACCTAGCCTTGCCTCCCTACTATAGGAACAAACATGCCATAGTAAACGTTAAGAATAGAGGAAACGATTGCCTTAGGTTAGCTATCAGGTCAGCCTTATTTCCAGCTGGCAAGAATTCAGATAGGCTTTCTAGTTATCCCCAAGACGATGGGCTTAATTGGGATGGTATAGATGAACCCACCCCCATATCCCAGATCACTAAAGTAGAAAAACAGAATAATCTGGCTATAAATGTCTTTGGGCACGAAGGTAACACAACAATAGTACACAGGGTCAGCCCGGTGAAGGATCGCCAAGTTATCAATATATTCATGATCCAACTAGGTGAAAAGTATCACTACACGTGGATAAAACATCTCAGCCGGTTGTTGCACGACCAGTCGAAACACGATGGGGAAAAACACTTTTGTGTACGATGCCTACACGGTTTCAGTCGAGCTGATTTATTAGAATCCCACCGGGATGATTGCCAAGGTGTGGGGCAGACGGCCATACGAGTCGACATGCCTAAGGAAGGTGAAAATATCCTAAAATTCAGTAACCACAAGAACCAAATGTCTGTACCTTATATCATATACGCCGACTTCGAAGCCTTAGTTGTGGGTGGGGATTCCCCCACACCCCCTAGTGGGGGTAGCTTCACCCACAAGACACAAGAGCATAAAGCCTGTTCGTTTGGATACATTGTCGTCCGTTGTGACGGGGAAACGAAAGCTCCGGTAGTGTATAGGGGCCCTGACGCGGCTGAAAGGTTTCTAAAGTGTTTGCAGGAGGAAGAAAAAATTATTAGGAATGCATTGTATAGAATCGCTCCCATGCGTATGACCCGAGCCGACAGGCTAGCTCACGCTAGTAGCACTAACTGTCACGTGTGCGCCTCTATACTTAACGGTGATTCGGTGAGAGATCACTGCCACATAACTGGTAAGTATAGAGGCGCCGCTCACAACGCGTGCAACCTCAAGCTTAAAATCAACCCTAAGACAATAAACATCCCCGTTGTCTTTCACAACTTGAGAGGGTACGACTCACACTTGATCATGCAGGCCATCGCGAAAATCGATGGTAATATAACGTGCATCCCCAACAACATGGAGAGATACATCTCCTTCAGCTTAAACGGACTTAGGTTCATTGACTCGTTTCAGTTCCTCCTGTCGTCACTCGACAGTCTGGTCAAGGCCAACAATACCTTCCCTATCACCGATCGATACACAGACGCCGAGACTAGACCCCTGCTTATGAGGAAGGGTGTGTACCCCTATGAGTACATGGATAGTTGGGCTAAGTTCACCGAGACCAGATTACCCCCTATTGACTGCTTTTATAGCAAGCTGAATGAGGCGTCCGTCTCACGAGATGATTACTCGCACGCGACTAACGTATGGAATAAACTGGGTTGTAAGAACCTGGGTGATTATCACGACCTGTACTTGAGGACAGATGTACTGCTGTTAGCCGACGTGTTTGAAACGTTCAGGCGGACCTGTTTAAAGCAGTATAAACTCGACCCCGCATGGTATTACACCAGCCCAGGTCTGTCGTGGGACGCCTTGCTTAAAAAGACCGGAGTTAATTTGGAATTGCTCACAGATTACGACATGCACCTATTCATTGAGAAAGGCTTGCGAGGTGGGATTTCCATGGCATCCAAACGATACGCGAAAGCAAATAATCAATACGTGAAAGGTTACGATCCTAACAAACCAACCAATCACATTCTATACCTCGACGCAAACAACCTGTACGGCTGGGCCATGAGTCAGTATCTACCTACAGGGGGATTCGAATGGGTACCCCACGTTGATGTTATGGGGGTTGCACCAGATTCGAACAAAGGTTATATCCTCGAGGTTGACTTAGAGTATCCCAAGGAATTACACACATCACACAACAGCTACCCCCTGGCCCCCGAACGTATGAGGGTTAACACAGACTGGATGTCTGAGTACCAACATAACTTGTCAGGTGGGCGTGTGACAGACGTTGAAAAACTCGTGCCTAACTTAATGAATAAGACCAAGTACATCGTTCACTATCGCAACCTACAGCTGTACCTGTCGTTGGGTATGAGGCTGACCAAAATACACAGGGTGCTCATGTTCGACCAGAGCCCATGGATGGAGCCCTACATCAGAATGAACACAGACCTTCGAAAAAAAGCCACCAGTGATTTTGAGAAAAATCTCTACAAGCTCATGAATAACTCGGTGTTTGGTAAGACTATGGAAAACCTGAGGAAACGCGTAACCGTGAAGCTGGTTAGATCTAGTGAGGAAGACAAGCTCAGGAAATTGATAGCCAGTCCGGCATTCAACCGTAATAAAATATTTACAGACAACCTGGTTGCCATACACATGAAGAAAAGCCACATAAAATTCAACCGGCCTGTTTACGTGGGGATGAGCATCCTCGATTTATCCAAACACCTGATGTACGACTTTTACTACAACGAGCTCAAGAAACAGTACGGCGACAGGTGTGAAGTACTGTACACTGACACGGATTCCCTGCTGATGGAGATTCGAACTGAGGACGTGTACGAGGACATGAAAAAACACCTCGATTTATACGACACCAGCGACTACCCTAAGACCCATGCCCTACACAGTACAGTAAATAAAAAGGTCCTAGGTAAGATGAAGGACGAGTGTGCTGGCACGCCCATAGCCGAGTACATAGGTTTGAGACCTAAGATGTACTCCATACTGAAAGCCGACAATAGTGAGATCCGGAAGGCTAAGGGGGTTAAGAAGTATGTGGTGAAACAACACATCAAACACGCTAGATTCAAGGAAGCCCTGTTCAAGACCCGTACCTTTAGACATAAAATGAACACACTTAGAAGTGATGGGCATAAGATATACGGACTGACTATAAACAAGACGTCCCTATCGCCTATGGACACGAAACGTTGGATAGCTATTGATGGAATAAACACATATGCGTATGGACATGAAAAAATTTGAGGCTATTTACTACAGCCCGCGTGGGTACTGGAAAGGAGCTAACGCAGTAGATAAGCTAGCTAAACTAGCGCGAGTACCCCCGGAGGAAGCCAAAGCGTGGCTTGAAAAACAAGCCCTGTGGCAGATCTATTTGCCGGCACCACGCTACGTGCCTAGAAGGAGGTTCGGTATTAACATACCTAATAGCATTCACCAGGCAGACCTACTGTTCCTACCCCACGACAAGAGGTACAAGTATGCCTTAACCGTAGTGGATGTAGCCAGTCGTTACAAGGAAGCAGAACCCTTGACCACGAAAGATTCGGCCCAGGTAGCCAGAGGATTCGAACGCATATACAAACGCAGCCCACTGACGTGGCCAACAGAGCTGCAAGTTGACCCCGGACGGGAGTTCATGGGTGCCGTGTCACAACTGCTAGCCAAACACGATACAAAGGTCAGGCGTGGCACGGCCGGAGCCCATCGCAGCCAAGCCATAGTTGAGAGATTTAATAGGACTTTGGCTGAGCGCTTGTTCGGCTATCAGTATGCTAGGGAGATGGCCACCCCTGGAAAACGATCGACTGAATGGGTCACGAGGTTACCCAAGGTGGTGTCGGCAATCAACCATGAAGTCACCCGTCTCACCGGTAAGAAACCGGCAGACGCTATCAAACTAAAATCAATAGTTGCAGAGTCGGCCGCTCCATTGCGTGGGAAGGAGAAACAGATACCAGATAGGGCCCTAGTGAGGTATCTATACCAGCCGGGGGAACACGAGGGCGATAGCCGTAAGCGAGCCACCGATCCTATATGGTCAGTCAAAACTTACAACATAGATAAAGTGGATATGAAAGCCGACGAACCTAACTTGTACTACTTGAGGGGTGGGCCGGGTAGGGGGTTTGTAAGAGAAGAATTATTGATCGTACCGTACGGCACAGTGTTACCTCCAACCAAGGCACAGTAATTACCGCCAACTTTTTTATAGTAGGGGTAATAGTAGCAAGAGCTAATGGCCCAACCAAAGCCTTATTTAGTAAATAAGGCTTTGTAGAGACATTTCTTGAAAGTGAGCCAGAACTGTCATTCCCTATACTACTCATACCGATCATGAAAATCGCAATGAAGACTGAGAAAACGTCCATTTTTGTTATGTGTCTTCGTCGCTTTGAGTAGCGTGCTTCTGCCTCGCCAACTCAAGGTGACACTATATCATCTCGTTATCGACCCAACTAAATGGTATATTTCCAAGAATTGTTTTGTTCATACAAATACAGGTTTCCGAGAAACACAACATGCTTCAAACCTTGAGTTGCTTTGTTAAAACTACAAAGAAAACTGCTATTATCGAGTGGTCGTCTCAAGTTGAACTTAACCTCCAAGAATTGTTATGATGTTAGGAATACAGGCTTCCGAGAAAAGGAAAGAAACATACGCACATGTCATCGGACTTTTCATACGCTTACCTATGCTATCAGTTCTCATCCAATGACGTTTGGGTGACAGTGTTAACACAACTGCAGTGATAGATTTATAATTCACCTGAACGGCTTAACGACTTACACCTGTGACAATTGGGAGTATGCCCTTATACTCATCCACCAAGGGCGTGCGTGTTCCAGAGGTTGAGGTGTATATACCTACGGTACTACCACGCGGGTCATTCATCTCTTTCTTAAGATGTGGAACAGGAGGACAAAATCACCAGTATCCCCCAAAATAGTAAAATACTCTTCATGAATATGTCAGCCAGTTATGACTATGTCAACTGTTACATTGTTCTTCACATTCAGGTACACGCCGTTCATATACTAGCATGCTTGAATGAACAACAGACTGTCAGAGTGCTTCCACGGTTTGGTGTACCTTAGTAATGTTGATACTGGCAATAGAGTGGTACTGTTGAGTTATGTCATATGCTACTTGAACAGGCAGAGTATGGAATTAGAGTATTGAAAGGTTTCTAAGTTCTGCTCCAGGAAAAGGGCACAAGTACCAATTTCAGATACAGAAAAATGTGTTGCCATGAAAAAGCAAAAATTATTTTATTCAGAAATCTAAAATAATTAGATATCACTTGTTTTTGTGGATATTGATTGATACATTCCTCGAACAAGGTAATAGCCTGACATTGCTCCTGTAATTTTAATTCTAATATTTTCATTTTTGTTTTAATAAGTTGTCGTAGCTTTCAACAGAATCATTGTTTTCGTCGTTAAGTGTAATGATGCAGACGACGTACACTAGGGCGTGGGTGCGAATTATGATTCATATAGGAAAACTATGAAATGTCTACATGTTACATTCCTGTTATACATTCGTAGATCGCTTCTTTTTATTAAGTTTCAAAATGCATACAAGTATGATTATAAAGTAATTAGGATTATGAGACCAAGTATAAAGACGTATATTGAGAAGTGTCCAAAAAGAAAATCCAAATATTCCATAAAACTGTCATTCATAGTTATACATACCGATCATGAAAATTGCAATGAAGACTGAGAAAACGCCCACTTTTTGTTATGTGTCTTCGTCAACGGTTTGAGTAGCGTGCTGCTGCCTCGACAACTAGCCAACTTTTCTGTGCTGTATTGCTTTAATCTTGCTTGAAAATGGTATAAGAAGCTATGCCGAAACGTCGCACCATAGAAATAAAGAAGTTGTTATCCATAAAGTGTTTTACTTTTCTATTATCATCTGTTATTATGAAGATTGAGAAATCCTTTTGGTTATGATTCAAATGCATATTTAACTACCAGTAAAAGTAGTTTTGATTTCCTTATTATTATTATCTTATTGTTGAAGATTTCCGCCTTCCCGCCATTCACAACTACCATTGATTCAAAGACTATGTCCCACATTCCAGGCCAGGACTATGTCCCACACGGCCGCCCAGCCAGGGCCTTCCAGGCCAGGACCATGTCCCACACGGCCGCTGAGCCAGAGCCTTCCAGGCCAGGACCATGTCCCACATGGCCGCCGAGCCAGGGCCTTCCAGGCCAGGACTATGTCCCACACGGCCGCCGAGCCAGGGATTTCCAGGCCAGGACCATGTCCCACACGGCCGCTGAGCCAGGGCCTTCCAGGCCAGGACCATGTCCCACACGGCCGCCGAGCCAGGGCCTTCCAGGCCAGGACTATGTCCCACACGGCCGCCGAGCCAGGGCCTTCCAGGCCAGGACTATGTCCCACACGGCCGCCGAGCCAGGGCCTTCCAGGCCAGGACTATGTCCCACACGGCCGCCGAGCCAGGGCCTTCCAGGCCAGGACTACACTAGACTACCCATATCTATCATATTGGAGTAAGCATCGGATTCTATCTCAACACCCTATCGCCCTTTTCCCGCTATTTTGCCTGTGTATATATGTTATCTTTTCATTATTTGTGATAATATCCATTACCAGCTACTGAAACACTTGGCTCAACCATTTCTCAGGACACCTTCGGATATCTTGGAGCAAATATATGGAGGTCTAGAAACTTTCCTCCCCAACGGCGTAACGCCATTGTAATCCTTGTACCCAAACCTGGCCGAGGCCATACAGATCTCACACCAGTTATGTTTGTAAAAGCATGGAGCGACTGGTAAATAACAGATTAATTTGGTATCGTTAAACCAGTAACCGTATTCCAAACATTCAGTTTTCAGAGGAACACAACTACTATTGGTCATTAGTACGCATAACTCCTTCGTCAAAAATGCTATTGTTCCTAAACAACATGCAGTATCTGTATGTTTTGATATTGAGAAAGCATATGATACTACTTGGAAGAATGCTATTTTAACGGATTTACATGACTTTGGATTACGAGGTTGTTTCCCCTTTTTATATCAGAGTTTTTAACAGGCAGGCAGTTGCAAGTCCGAGGGGGTCAGCCATGTCTGACCATTACAATCAGGATAAGGGTGTCGCACAAGGAAGTATTTTAATATTTAGTACCAAGATCAACAGTTTGTCCCAGGTTTTAAAGATTCAATTGAGGATCACTTTTTGTGGATGATTTTGATACTTCCCATCGTTGTTAAACTATGCATGCAGTCGAACGACAACTACAGTTGTGTTTAAACAAAATAAATAAAAGATGTCTTGAAAACGGCTTTAAATTTTCTAAAGTAATTGTATCCATTTTTGTCGTAAATACAAATCGCGTAAAGACCCAGAACTATTTCTAAATGGCACGCCCATCAAAGTTAAAAAGAAGACAAAGTTCTAGGGTCTACATTTTGACTCACAATTAATGTGTTTACCACACATTCAAGTCCTAAAACCCAATACCTGAAGTCTCTTGGCTTGTTAAAAGTTGTTTCTAATTCTTAGTGGCGAGGGGATCAAGCTACATCTATATCGATCACTGGTTCGTTTCAAACTTGATTATGGCTCCATCGTCTATGGTGGAGCTTGCAACGGCAACCACACACTATTAGATTATGTCCACCATCAAGGTCTGAGACTTTGTCTTGCGTCCTTCATAACTTCTCCTGTTGACAGTCTCCACGTTGAGGCCCATGACCCATCTTTTACACAACGTCGTATAAAATTATCATTAAATATATTACAATTTTATGTTCTAACAAATATAACCCGACATATAACTATTTCTTCAATCCCCTCTATGGGGTTTTATAGAAAAAGAAATCAATGCATGGAATCACCTTATCCTCAGTGACTAATCTTTATCCAAACATCTTTACCTGTAACTTGTTAACCTAATCAACACAAGCCTGCACACCAATCAGTTGAAGCCTGTACATAAGTTGAAGCCTGTACATCAATCAATTTAAGCCTGTACATCAATCAATACAAACCTGCATATCTTGTTACCCACTGTTGTCGGTCTGCTGTTATGTGTATATATACTACAACCCTTTAGTTTTAGTACCAAGTCCCCTCTCGCCCACCCAAACCCTCCCGCCAAACCCGCCCCCCCTCCCCAACCATCACCCCAAACCTTTCCCCCATCCGCCTCACCCAACCCCCCAACAAACACCATAACCCAACCCACCCCCAACAACCAAAACCCCCCCAACCCAAACCAAACCCCAAGCCCCAACCACCCTGCCAACCCAAACCACCCAAACGCCCCCTACTCCCCACCCCAACCACCACCTCCCCCAAACCCCACCCCAAAACCGCCCCTCCCCCCCAAAACCCGTCCCCAAAACCAACCCTCGCCCAACCTCTGTCAAACCCACATTCCCAGCAAACATTAAACACCGCACACTCAAACACAAAACCCCCACCACCCCCGCATCCAACTCAAACATCACACTCACCCCCCAAAAACTCAACCAAAACTTAAACATACTAATAGAGTTCATCACTACCATCCCAGCTAACAAACGTACGTTGTGAGGACGTTGTCTCAACGTTACGTTTACGTCCCCAGAACGTCAGCATATAACGTCCCACTTACGTCTTTTTTGTGGAGTCGAAAACACGTCCTCACAACGTTATTTTCTACGTTCATACGACCCACAAATAACGTCCTCGTGACGTCATAAAGATAACGTTGTAACAACGTTATGTATAGTTTTTGGGGTATATACGTACTCAGAACGTACAGTAGTCTGAGGATAAGGGTTCAGGGTTGTTGTCACCATGATCATAACAATAGCCAGGGCTAAAAGTCATAGTTTACGTTGTCTTTGTTAGATTTAAATTACGAATGCTGGAAAAAAAGGTCAAGTGATCAACAGTTCGAAAACTTATTTCGGCAATTATAAATGTGTGGTTTGGGTTTTTCGAAACTGTTTACTTTGAGCCCTGGTAACAAATAACAGAGATTCTTCTTTTGTTTACACTGAACCATTTATTCCAGTATAATACATTGCTAAGAAACGTTTCTTTCTAGAGTTGCACTTCCTCATCTTCCCCGGTGGCAGCGTGCATCTGAAACAAGAATAGTTTATCTTTAAGACCTAATATTATTCAAAAGCACAAGATTAGAACATGCCGTTACATTTTTAACACCCTGAATGCGAGGGGTTTTTATTTGTTGTCTGCATACAGCTATAAAACTACACAGAAAATGTACAAATCATTTTCATTAATATTATCAGTTTTACTTATAACTTTGAATTAAATCGCTGTTTATTAGTCTGTTC
Source organism: Haliotis asinina (assembly GCF_037392515.1). Taxonomy (NCBI): domain Eukaryota; kingdom Metazoa; phylum Mollusca; class Gastropoda; order Lepetellida; family Haliotidae; genus Haliotis; species Haliotis asinina. Next base: position 518,812 of record NC_090290.1, read on the forward strand.
ATATGAAACTGCAATATTTGTCCCAGCATATTGAATATTGTACATCACAGGAACTAAAGCACATGTTGCAGTAATGGCTACGTGTGATCCTCCAATAGTTGTGTGGAGGCATAGACTGTGATAGATCCTATAGTACACTGAGTCAACTTCCCGTGTAAATATTCAAACAATCAAGAGCTTTCAATGAATGAAAACTCATACCCTATATCCACATATGATATGAGGATGAACAAGGATATTTGAAGATACTGAAATTATTTTCATGAAAAAGTATCTGAACGGAAAATATAAATCTAATTGCTGAAAGTGCAGTCGGAATGATATGGCCATTGTGTTTACTCTTGTTCAACCGACCTTCACCTCCAAGAAATTGCCTAACATGTGCAACGTTGTTTAGGTGTGACATCACTATCGAGGGCCGATTTCTTTCAAAATAGCGACCTCGCTGACATGGGTACACAAGATTTTGCGAGCACTCTTTCCTTGATTTAGGGATGTTTTGTCCATGAAAGTGAGATGTAAGTAATCAGAATTATTCTGACTATCTGTGTATTGTTATATGTTTTTATCGTATACATTGTAAATGACGGAAGAAGCCAGAAATGCTGTGGTGATTTTGCGTCAGTCATGGTGTCACGCTGCACTGACACGACAGTTTTTTTCACGAATGATCAAATGATTGCATCGTATCAATTTTTAATTTGCTATTTCCTGCTACGATACTCTTCCCCTGAATATTCAAAGCGTATTGCGCCATTGTAAGCAATGATTAGACGTTTAGATGTCTGAAATTTTCCGAAAATGCTACGTGGTGTAAAATCGGATTTTTTCTTTGTTTTCATTTCAAACAAGCGTAGTCTTTCGAGCACAGCGTTCCTTTTCATGCCCAGTATCTTTCGTTTCGTTTTATCCAGACCCTTGGTATTGGTAACAAAGCCCATTTGTAATTTGATTCTAAGATATATGGGGAAATCAACGATGCATTTGTCGCAGCTGACAATGGAATATACATGATGAAATAGGCGTCTCAATACCAGCCTTAGCGGAACTAGATCTATCCAATACGGTGGAAAGGGGATTTTGGCGTTTCTGTAAGTGTGTTTTCGAAAACATCCCAACTGATTCTGGGTTCAGCGGCGACGTTTCAGAATTATCATTACTGATATTAGTGATATGTTATTTTTGAAATTCAATACTCCCAGTAATTATCCGATTTTCGCATTTCAAAACATACAGCAAATAACGAATCGCGAAAAGCGACATTAACGATGAATCCAGTTTTGAGGGGTTAAGCAATAGTGCGTGGTATCAAGAAATGTCTTTACCGTAGATAGATTATTTCCCTAATAAATATCGATATTTCAGTGTTAGTGATAATATATTCATCTATCAACCTTCATCATAACATAACCCTAGTAAATCTTCGGACAACTATGGCATGAGAAGCGTATGAGAAAAGATAACCACGTGGGTGGGGAGAGGGAAGGGGAATGGTATTTCACAAGGCAGAAATGTCCTCTTATCTGGACTTGCCTCTTTGAAGGATAGAATTACATCCATGGGCCTAGCCCTCCGTACAGCCTTGGAGTTTGCGACAGTTATGCCTAAGTTTAATAACACTTGTGTAACAAGTAACGGTTTCAGATGTGGTATACTGCACTCAATATTACAATATTTATGTAAACATTATTCAAACAGAAACACTCAAAGAATAAAATCGCTTACCCTGAATCCACGTACGATATGGTAGATAAACACTACTCAGTATCCAAAATGGTGGAAATTTTAAACGCACTTAGTGTTAGCGTGTATTTTCGAAAACATCCCAGCCTAATCTAGGTTCATCGGCCAAGTTACAGAATTATCATTGGTGATTTCATGCAAAACTGATCTCAGTGAGCATTAATATGCTATTTAGAAATTCAGAACTCCGAGTAATTACCCGCGTTTTAACAGTTCAAAAAATATATCAAATGACACTGTGAATTTCGAATTTGAGTAAAACGTAGGACAAGTAAATAGATCTAATCAAGAGTCAGTTTCATTATTCTTAATGAGTACGTTCTGAATTAATACATACAAATTACTAATCTAAACAAAACAATAAACAAAATACTCACTGTTATGGTGATGAGCCCGTTTTAAAAGTGAGGAACAGACACAGAACCCTGTACATGAAGGACTGGCAGCCGCGCGAGAAGTGTGATGTCAGCGAGCGGGGAAGTGCTCGCACAGGCAATGACGTCACATGAAGAAGTCATGTGTAATGTGCCTCAATCTGGATCTTGTGGGTTAAAAGATCTAGAAGGAAACGTGTTTCATAACTTCCCTGAAATGAGTGAAGTCAAGAGCACTACAATAAGTGTATAGTATAATAATAAATTGCATGAAACAAAAATAAGGTAAATACTATGAATAAACTTCATTATATACTGAAGAGATAGATCTATATGGTAATTTAAAAAGAAAATATCACATGCTTCGATCCTGTTAAATATGATTTTCCATCAAGTAAGCTCCGGGATGAGGAGAATAAGATGTAACGATTTTCCAACGGGTCAGCGCTGGCAAGCCGTGGACAGAACGTCCTCACAACGTTATACGAACGTTGCACCTTGGTCGCTGTTAGGACGTCCTGGTTACGTGAAGTGTAACGTTGTGACAACGTCTGTAAATGACATTCTCATAACCTTCAAACGTGAAGTTATATATTTGCTTCAGTTGAACGCATTTAACAAAGCAAACAAAACAAATTTATTCAAAAGTTGTTCTAGATTCAATATCGTCTTGATAACTAATCAGATGGTCAGCTGCAAATACAAACATCTTCCAACAGATCAAGTGAACAAAATATATGAAACGAACGTCCTCACAACGTTACAAGTACGTTACACCAAAGTATGAAAAATACGTTGCAAGGACGTAGCGAGAACGTAATGTGTAACGTTGTGGCAAGGTTGTGATATGACGTTATCCTAGGACGTTCTAATAACGTCCTAGTTACGTCATTTTCCGACGTAACCAAACCCTGACGTAAACATAACGTTGTGGGAACGTCACGTGTTAGCTGGGATAGCCCTCCTACCCAACCCAACTGCCAAAAAAATACATACTGTAGCCCGCAAACTCAACCAAAACTTAAACATACTAATAGAGTTCATCACTACCATAGCCCTCCTACCCAACCCAACTGCCAAAAAAATACATACTGTAGCCCGCAAACTCAACCAAAACTTAAACATACTAATAGAGTTCATCACTACCATAGCCCTCCTACCCAACCCAACTGCCAAAAAAATACATACTGTAGCCCGCAAACTCAACCAAAACTTAAACATACTATTAGAGTTCATCACTACCATAGCCCTCCTACCCAACCCAACTGCCAAAAAAATACATACTGTAGCCCGCAAACTCAACCAAAACTTAAACATACTAATAGAGTTCATCACTACCATAGCCCTCCTACCCAACCCAACTGCCAAAACAATACATACTGTAGCCCGCAAACTCAACCAAAACTTAAACATACTAATAGAGTTCATCACTACCATAGCCCTCCTACCCAACCCAACTGCCAAAAAAATACATACTGTAGCCCGCAAACTCAACCAAAACTTAAACATACTAATAGAGTTCATCACTACCATAGCCCTCCTACCCAACCCAACAGCCAAAAAAATACATACTGTAGCCCGCAAACTCAACCAAAACTTAAACATACTAATAGAGTTCATCACTACCATAGCCCTCCTACCCAACCCAACAGCCAAAAAAATACATACCCGCAAACTCAACCTATACCACAAACCCCTAGCCAGTCTTCTCATAGCTGTTAAATCCCTTTCTTAACCTAACCCAACTAAGCTGCTCTAGCCAACCCATCCCATCTATCAAAATTATGTGCCCCATCCATGACCTATTATAAATTTCTATTCCAAATTACCGCAGTCATGGCTCTGATGCAGTGGAATTGCAATAGTCTCCGAGCAAATGGGCATGAGCTTAAGGCACTCATTGCCCCAAACAAAATTGCCCCCGAATTAATCTTTCTTCAAGAAACCAAATTATCCCCCAGAAATGCCTTCAAAATACCAGGCTATGTTTACATTCGGAAAGACCGCCCTCGGCCCGTAAATAACCCCGGTCCCCCTGCAGGAGGACTGGGCATATTCATATCTGATAAATTAAACTTCACGGAATTAAATATACCAACTTTAGACCTTGAAGTCCTGGCTATCAAAACCACTATTAAAAATAAAGAACTCACATTTATAAATGTATACAGACGACCATCAGTTAAATTAAACATAATAGATTTAGACACTATCACCAAATTTATCACCCCAAACACCTTTATCCTCGGAGACCTCAATGCTCACCACCCATCATGGGGCACCAAACCTTTCACTTGTAGAAATGGACTCATTCTATCAGACTGGCTTGACAAAAATAATCTCATCACACTAAACGACAATCAGCCCACTAGAATTCCACTATCTCATTTCCAACTCCCGTCCGCAATAGACCTAACAATCACCACCCCAACACTAGCAAAAGCTTGCCTATGGGAGGCGCACCAAGACACCTGGGGCAGTGACCACTGCCCCATCAAAATAACAATAAATCACCTACAGACACAGCAACAACCTGACACCACTACACACGCACCCACAGAACTAAAATACAACATCAAAAAAGCAGACTGGAATAAATTCCATAACCTATGCACCCAGCTGAACATAACAGACATATACAACCATGATATAGACACCTTTAGCAACAACTACACAACCACCATAATAGACATCACAAACAAATGCATCCCCACCTTTCGGTCCACCCCTGCACTAAAAACAGTCCCCTGGTGGAGCAACGAAATCATCAATGCCAGAAAGGCTAGAAAAAAGGCCCTCAACCAAGCAAAGAGGGACCGTTCCAAAATACATTTGGCTAAAAAACTTAGAAATAATACCAAAAAAGTAATCAGGGCTGCCAAAATAAACCATTGGAGAAAATTTTGCTCATCCCTCAGGCTCGATCCATCAAATTCAGGGAAATTGTGGAACAAATTTAAAGCCATACAGGGAAATTCAAAAAAACTCATTCAACCCCACCTTTCGGACCACCCCACAAACAAAGATAAGGCAAACGCGATGGCAGCCCACTTTTCGGAAACAAGCAGCTCCACCAACTACCCACCCACATTCCAACAACAAATTGCAAACCACAACACCTACACCCCCGAACCACCCCACTCACACCTACCTTTCAACAAACCCATTAACATCCACGAACTCAAGGCATCACTTAGACATAAGAAAACAGCCTCAGCCCCGGGTCCAGATCACATCACCTATACAATCATCAACAAACTCCCCCCCAACATGCTCTCTCTCACCCTCACACTATTTAACAAAATCTGGACCCAAGGATCACTACCCCAGTCCTGGAAAATAGCAAAGGTGGTGCCAATCCTGAAACCAGGGAAACCCGCCAACTCCCCAGACTCATTTCGACCCATTTCATTAACGTCGCACCTTTGCAAAACGCTGGAAACTATAGTAAACAATAGATTAAAACACCATATCCAAGCCCACAATCTCATAAAACAGGACCAGAGCGGCTTCACTCCAAATCGACAAACTTTAGACCATATATTGCATTTGGAACATGATGTTAGAATCGCACAAGCACAGAAACAATACACACTGGCCATTTTCATAGATTTTAGTAAAGCATTTGACATGGTTTGGCACAACGGCCTCATTAAAAAACTACAACAAAATGCCATACACGGTAATATTCTAAATTTCATCCACCATTTCCTAAAAGACAGACAAATAATAGTCAAAAGTCACAACACCATCTCGGACCCTTATCCTCTAGAAAATGGTACCCCCCAGGGCAGCATCCTATCGCCAACCCTTTTCAATTTCATGATCAATGACATCTTTCCTGAAAAATGGCCTGAAATTACCACAGCTAAATTCGCAGACGACATTTCCTTTTGGATCTCCTCCACCTCAATAATGCAAGCCACTTCCAAAGCTCAACGAATGCTAAATCACCTCCAAAACTGGGCCCACAAATGGGGGTTCCATATAAATGTCAACAAAACCGTGGGCATACTCTTCAAAAAACAGCATATGCAAAATTATACACCCAAACTACACCTAAACAACCAAAAAATCAAGTTCGAAAAAGAAGCAAAATTTCTAGGAGTAACTTTCGACCAACACCTAACATGGACTCCCCATATTAATAACCTGGTCAACAATTGTCAAAAAGATCTGAATTTAATGAAATGTATTCGAGGCACCACATGGGGAGCCGACAAACAAACACTTATCAACATCTATCATTGCCTTATTCAGTCGAAACTGGACTACGCCGCTCCGGTCCTGCACTCCCTTTCCCCCACCAACCTCCAGAAACTAACCTCCCTACAATACAAGGCCCTAAAACTAGCCCTAGGGGTCAGGACTGGCACCCCATTATCCACACTCCTCCTACTTACAGGCATCTCTTCAGTCAGTACACGAATAAATCAAACCGCACTCAATTACTGGGCTGGGGCCCAACACAACCCAATCTACAACACCATAAAAACAAAATTCACCAACACTAAGAAATCCACCCTAAAAAAATTCAAAAACAATAAAAATATTGCTCCTTTCTACTTCCACCTATCCAGTCTGCTACATGCACAACACCTCAATACTATACAACACTCACCTCCCATAGCAAGCTACATTCATCACCTCCCCCCACCCAAAACAGATACCACACTACAACACGACATACTAAACACAACCCCCACACCTGACACTCACACTAAGACAACCATCATTCAAACTCATCTAAACACCCATTACCCCAACCACACTCACATATACACAGACGCATCTATCTCACCAAACAAAAAAACAGGAATAGGTATACATGTTCAAACAACCCCACCCATCACCACTAACTTCCATCTCACAAACCACATTAAATAACACCACAGCAGAACTACTAGCAATCCTTACAGCCCTCCATACTATCCCTACCCTCCCGGCCTACCACCTCCTCATCATAACCGACTCCCTCCCCGCCATAAAACAACTTCAAAACAAATCCTCTAAATCCCGTCCTGACCTTATCCACCAAATCACCCTACAAATCAACCAACTACAGCAACACAACAAAAACACAACACTTCTCTGGATACCTGCACACACACACAATACAGGCAACCACACAGCAGACTTAACAGCCAAACTAGCAACTACCCACCCATCCCCACATATACCCTTTCACACTTCTAAAACAGAAACAAAACAACTCATCAAATCATACACATCTACACTTAACTACAATCTCAACATAAACTCAAGCAAGTCCATCTGGGTCAAATCTATCATTACAAAACCCATCACCAAAACACCCACATTCTCAGACACCCCCTACCTAGACACACTCATCACACGACTTATCACCGGCAACACCAACCTAAACTACAATCTATACAGACAAAACAGACACCCAGATGGACTCTGCCCACATTGCAAAACAAAAGAAACAATAACACACATACTCACCGAATGTAAACAACAACACACCAACATCACACAACTTCACAACTCAATCCCACCTAAATAATACTACGACACGCATCAACTACTCAACCCGGCTAATCCAAAATCCATCTTCAGAGCAATAGCAACCTTCATCCTCAACTCCTCCATAGCACACAAAATTTAAAACCAAAAACCCTTCTCTACTATATCCTCCACCAACGACCGCCATTTTACATCTCGCCTATAACGTGAGCCACCTAACGGTCCCATAAGCCGGTGCGCGGTCGTCTCCTCCGACGTCCGCGCCCGGCCACACGCTCTCTGCCTCACTCAAGTCCTCTACCGTTAATCTGCCTTCCCCTCCCGCAGCCTCCCAAACCTCCAGCTCAGTTTTTAACCTCTTACCCAACCAAAACTCTAAGTTTTAAACTATTTTATTATATACATACAATATAATTATACCAAAACAACATTTTTTCTTTTAAATAAATTATCTATACCAAAAACACATTTTAGTACACACCATAAATGTTCACAATCTCACCATCCCCCACCCCCACCACCAACCACTGTACATATACCACCCTAAACTCCAACCCCTCCCCCCCTATACCTTATCTTATTATATACACCTATTTATATACCCAAAATATTTTAATTCCCACACCACAAAATTTTTAGCCTGGTCACCAACCCTATCGCCACAACCACCAACACCACAGGCCCAGGCCTTACCGTCCTTCTTACGCACCACCCCCACCCCCTTATTACCAATGCTTTTTTTTTCTTTATACCCCTTATCTAACTTCTTACAGCTTAACTGTATAATTCAACTCTCCCCCTATGCTATACCACTGCCACCCCCCATCCCCTATACGGCTCCTCCCTCCCCCCCCCAACTTTATAACCCGCTATCTACTCTCCATACTTTCTCAACCTATACCAACATATAAATACCCTCCCCCCCTTTCCTCATTTCGGCAACCCACCAATACGGTCTACCAAATTCACTAGGTTTACTCCCTATATTTATCATTTTTTAGGGTAGGTGGTTTAAACTTATTCCCACTTTTCATTATTTAATTACCCCTACCTACCCAGTCGGCGACATTGGCTAGGAGTTAAAAGCCGACGTTAAATCCATCCAAACTTACTTACTTTTTATCCTCACCTCACCTGAAGAAGAGACTAGAATCTGTCTCGAAACGTTGTGACCTTGTATAATAAAGAAGTTGAACCATAAAACACTTTTAGTTTAGTTTCTCGTATTCTGTCTTTTGGTTTAAGAGTACCTTTAGCCATTTATTTCTGCTGCCGGCATCGAGCTGGTAAATATAGTTCCTTCCTGCTTGCCTTCGTCTCCTCCTTGACAATTGGTTAGGCTAGAACCTGACCTATCATTCACTACATTTAAAAAATCAGAAACAAGTAACTTACACTATAAACAACAATGCCATCAATAAGTTAATATAGAAATTACAAATCCATATTTACAGATGGGTCCAAGGCCGGTGGCGCAGTAGCTTGTGCCACTGTCATCTGTTTTTGGCGCAGATGAGGAGAGTGCCCGGGTTCTCCACCGGGAGTACAGCCCCTCTGACAATCTGGGTAATGCAGAAGGCTGCAGTGTTGGGGAGCCTCCATATTCTCCAGAAAGTTCTTGGTGGGTTCGACTAGGCAGTGTTTACTGGGAGAAGTCCCATTCGCTGTCTGGGCTGCGTGTAGAGGAGCATGGGCCCTGAGCTGATGATGAGCTTTACCAGCCTGACTGTGCCAGGATCACCCAAACCCTCTCTGCTGCATTTCAATTCTAATCTGTAAAACATATGATAATAATATCATACAGAATATTTACAATGGAGTATTTACAGCTGAAATAATTAGTAGTATGCTGTGAAAAAGTGAGTTTTAAGTCTGGACTTAAAAATGTCAATTGTGTTCGAGCTTGTAATGGCACAAGGGAGAGAGTTCCAAAGCACAGGTGCAGAGTACGAGAATGACCGGTAGCCAAAGGATTTCAGTTTGTAGGATGGGATGACCAGTAGATTATGAGTGTTTGCGCGCAAGTTGCGTGCGGGGACATACGAATGTAATTGTTCAGACAGGTAGGAGGGAGCCAATCCATGGAGGTGCTTGTATGTCAAACAAAGGATCTTAAAGTCAATTCTGGCCTTAACTGGTAGCCAATGCAATTCTTTCAACACAGATGTTATATGAGAACGTTTAGAAGTCTTGCTGGTGATGCGGGCAGAAGTGTCTTGTATCTTTTGAAGTTTTTCAAGGAGGGTAGAACTGAGGCTTGAAAGGATGCTGTTGCAGTAATCAAGCCTTATGTAACAGGAGCTCGAACAAGGGCTTCAGTTGCAGCAGTTGTTAGATATTGCCGAATGTTACCAATGGATTTCAGGTGAAAGTAGCAGATCCTTCTCAAACAATTAACATGAGCATCCATAGTCAAGGAAGAGTCAATGTGGACATCCATCTTTAGTTTTAAGGAAATCGGTTTTGACTTTGTTGAGTTGTTGCTTTGTACCAACAAGAACTGTTGCTGTTTTAGTGTCACTGAGTTTAAGAATATTTGTTGTCATCCAGCACTTGATGTCCTGTGTGCATTTAGCTATGCAGTGAAAAGGTGTGGAGAGATCAGACAGATGGAAGGCTTTCGGGAGCTGAGGTATGGTGAGAAACTGTGTGGTATGTAGTAATCATTCCGACATATCCATTATACAATACAAACAGGATCGGACCAAGGACTGACCCCTGTGGCACACCACATGTGATTGCAGCGCCTTTAGATCTCTCGCTAGCAATGACAACAGATTGCTGTCGGTCAGACAGATAAGATAACACCCATTGAAGCACTGTTGTTTGATCCTAGACAGGAGTCTATGGTGGTCAATTGTGTCGGATGCCGCAGGCAGGACCAACAACACTAGAGCAGCAATCCTACCATCATCGACAGCACAACGGAGCTCATTCGTCACCTGCAGTAGGACAGTCTCTGCTTTGCCGTTTGGAGAGGGTCTTTAAGCCTCACATGTACAGCCTTCTCAATTATCTTGGAAACGAAAGATACATTTGAAACAGGTCGAAAGTTCTGAAGATTCTGAGGGTCTATATCTGTTTTCTCAGCAAAGGTTTTACTACAGCGTGTTTAATTCTGTTTGGAAATACACTGCTCACCAAACTTGAGTTGACAATTTTGGTAATGCTTGGCAGAAGCAAGTCAAGATACTGAATAAGAGGTTCCGTTTCTGTGGGGTCAGAGTCGCAGGTGGTTGGCTTTGAAGAGCGGATAATTGATTCAATGTCCTTTGGACTGAAGGGTGCAAACTGCATTAACGGATTGCCTGTGAAGAGTGGTTTACCGAAACACATATCAACGTCCTTGACTAAAAGTCCTTTTCTAATGGTATTAATCTTTGGGATGAAGAATGAGTTGAAGGAATCTGCTAGTTCCTTGTGGCTTTGTCCGGGAGGTAATCTATCACCTCCATCACCAAGCAGGGTATACATAAGACTGTACAGGGAAGCAGACTTCCCCATACTATCCTCTATACTGTGAAGACAATATTTCCTTTTAGCGGAGATGATTAAAGAGGTGGCAGTATTTCAGCACTGTTGATACATTTGCCTGTGAATTTCCAGACGTGTCTTACGCCACTGACGTTAAGCACTGCGCCGTTGAATCTTAGAGCAACGAATCGACTCATACCATGGAGCGTGAGGACGGAGTATCACCTTCTTCTCAGCTGCTGGAGCATGTTTATCTAGGAGAGATGTGTGGGTGTCACAGAACAGCCCAACATGGTCATCAAAATCAGGGGGAGGATCAGTGAGGAAGTGTGAATTAACCAAGTCCTGTCTGAAACTATCTGGCTGAATCTTTTTGATGTTTCGACACATCAAGATTGACTGATTGTTGTTTGGCTTAACTAAGTGTTACGGTTAAGAATTTACCGTGACAAACGATGTAAGAAATCCCCTGTGAACCAGCAAAATAGAACAAAGACAAGTATTAAACATTCAAATATTGTATTATTATGCAACGAGTATACAAAGTCACAAGTCAATTTCACAATACTGATGTCAGGTACAATTCAAGAGAGACAAAATCTAAGTCAGTGGGTCACAAAATACAATATAGCAAACTCACCAAAGTCTTGGTGTGAGAGAAGATCAACTATGCAGAATGTAAACACAGCGATCGGTCTGACACCGGATGATGTAGATAAGGCGTTGACGGATGCAGATGTACCTCCAGTGATGTGTCTTCCAGTTATGTGAATGTGTCGCCCTCAACACGGTAACCTGCCTTAATATATATACTCAGTCATTTCCCGAAAGTGCGGGCACATACGACAATCGTCACCACTGTGGAATGCCCTCGAATAAGTCTCCCGGAAATAAACACATGGAAAACCAAGAGCAGATAAATTCCGGAAAACCAGAATCCTAAAAGTGTTGACCATCTATTAAACGAAATGTGATCTATTATAATTATTATTCAAAACACTAAATGTTGTGACCCAATAATAATTATTACTTAATTAATAACAAAATATACAGAAAATACACAGTCGTAACATAAGGCAATAGTAAAGAAGACACTGAAGTGGTCAGATATCTGTCAATCGATGACTTCAACTTCTTTGATAATGCTGTAGTTGCTATGGGTGATAATTTATGTGTGGTGATAGACATGGGTAAGGGAATACGTATTCAATAACTGAATGTATTTCTTGACCTCAGACTTCTCGTGAGCGTTGAATTGCACATTTAAGTCACCAAGAATTACTGTATCGTTTTTAGAGTGCGTTGCGAAGGGTAGGTAACTCTTGAAGAAAGTCATTGTTTTTTAGTTTGTTCTTAGCGGAGGGTGGGGGTCGGTAAATGCACACCAATGGTCATATCAAATATGTCAATAGATTTGTTTCTGTTTGAATGAGCATTCCACAGGCACATTTTAAGACTTTCTGGGGGGTTTGTAGGATGGACCTCAATGAGATTCTTATGGTTAATCCCACTACAGCAGTTATTTCTGAGAGAATCAGGGAAAACATTTTAACAGATTGTTATTTTCTGAGGTGATTTCCTACCCGCTCGCAAACTTCACACAAGTATCCCCGGTGATGTTAACAACATCCTCAGCAAAATAGTGATAATAGTCTGTAATTTCACTTTTTCAAGAGAGAGCTACTGATTGCTGCTACCAACCAGCTCATACTCTCATTACAAAGCTAGCATTAGAACTAACATCCGTGATCTGATGTAGAAGAAGTGGGACACCCTAGTAGGTATCAGTAAATTACATGCAATAAAACCTAATTCCAGTTACACTGACTTGGGTTGTCAGTCCAGATTTGAAGAGGTCATCATGCGGCGATGCCATACGAGATATACTAAGAATACCTGTTTAAAGGTGAGGATCCTGTTTGATAAAAGAATCACGGTCCAGCATACCCTGCTCGACTGTTTGATATTCAGTCAAAATGGATGAATATTTCAAATCACGAACTACGAAGTATCTTCTTATTTATAACTTCTCATTTAATTTTGGTGTTTTAAAAGTAATTAGATTTGTTATCTGATCAGTAATTAGATAATAATTCAAACTTCCAATCATAAAATATTTAACTACGATTGTTAGCGTCTGTAAGGGGGAAAAGTACTGTAAAGATGTTGTCCTCCTGACAAGGTACGCAACCCTAATACATTCAAAGTAAACTACACCTTTCCACTGTTTTTAATCGTAGAATGCGTGTATTTCTCATGCATGGTTAGATGTGTCTAAATTGCTAACAGCTGAAGAGATGGTGTAAATCCAGCTCGGGGCCATGCAGGCAGCAAATGTACTGTCACCATGGTAACTTGTATGGTATCTACCGTCTGTTGTTGGCAATCCATTTTTATATTGTAATGTCCTCTTAAACTGTTTTAGATTTAATTACTAGTTCTTACTGGATATCTGTAATATACTACTGGTTTTACTGCTCTTTGTCAACTGTATTTTAGTTTCTAATTTTCTTGATTTGAATAAGTACACATACATTCAATGAATTATTTAGTCAGTGTGTTAAGTCTGAACTCATATGAAGTTCAAAGCATGACAAAATAGACAAACTAAATATCAACAACACGCTGTACAAACCCAACCCAAGTGGTTCGATCGAGAATGTGAGCAACTTTAGCAAGTATAAGCTCCTGAATAAATTTAGAAAAAAAAACGACAGTGTGCACTGTAGAAAATATTATGACGTTGAACAGTTTCAGAAACTGTGTAGTGAAAAGAAAGCTAAATATATCCCTGACATTATTGGTGCAGCAAACGACACGAATTGTACCCCATTTTTTGAGAGTAATCAAAAGACATTGTGCTTGCTCAAAAGTTATTTCACCCGAGACATGCATGAATATCTTCAACATCTTCTAAACCCCGATAACGTAAATAGTGACATTGCTGTTGTATTTCTGAATAATCTAATCACAATATCAATTACTGTGAATTTTGAAATAAGAGAGATATTGAAATTGCCAGCTGTGTAAGTGACCAGGAAATTATCTATGCTATTAAAAAGTTAATATGAGGTCAGGCACCGGGGTAGGATGGTATACCAGCCGAGTCAGTTAAGGTGGTTTGTGGAGTCTTGTTAGCCTTTCCTAGACAGATTATTTAACCATATCAGTCTTCATGGAACTTAGGATTATTTGTACCTTTATTCATGTCCAGTGTTAAGAATGTTCCAGGGAACTATCGAGGTATCTGAATACTAGACACAATAAGTAAAGCATTTCTTTCCATTATAAATGGCCGAGTACAATCGTGGGTTGAACACAAAGTCTTATCTCGGAGTCTCAAACTATGTTTAGAGAGGAATATTCCAGCTGGAACCACACGTTTATCCTACATTCAGTTATCCATGAATTTATTAGAACAAAAGAGAGGTATTGTATATTTGTAGATTTCCAAAAAGTGTTTGATTTGGTGAACAGGAGTATACTGTTCTATTTGTTATTACAAAGAACTTTTCATGATAAGGTACATATTCTTTCAACAAATATTTACAAGACTATTAAGGCTTCGGTTCAGTGTAGTAAAACAACCATGACTGGTACGTTCAATTCGTCATGTGGAGTAAGTCAAGGGTGTCTATTGTCACCGGTATTATTCATACTGTATATTGATGAACTTGTAAATGAAATAATGAAATATGACAATTTATTTATCCTATTTATCGATGAATGTCTAATGGCATTGTCAGTATTGCTGTGCTGATGATGAAGCTATATGCATATTTGGAGACTGTTATTAACCTCGAAAACGAAAATAGACATTTAGTATGATATTGTGAGACATGGAGAGTAACTATAAAATATACATAAAACCAATGAAGTCGTTTTCAAAAAGGGTGGGAGGGGGCTTCATTGAAATATGAAAAATGGTTTATTAATGGTATTGTATTCTCCTGTAAAAATATTTTCAAAAGCATGCGAGACACTTTCCCAACAAGCAGAAAAGGCACTTTACCCTACTAAACGTTTCATCAACAATATTTAAAATCTGCCAATTGAGGCAGCATTCAGGGTGATGGTAAGAATAAGCCTATGCTTTTATATGTAGATTATAGATTTGGCTGGGGAAAATGTGAACCGATAGAAAGGATTCATTGAAGTGTGACGGTATGAAGTTGCCTTGGCAAAAGGTAAGAGAAATCACCTCATAACTAGCAAAATATAACAGAAGTCTAAACTTTTCGAGATTTTGTATTGAGCAGAGAGCAAGGTACAACGGTTCACAATAGAGGTTTCATGTACAATGCAAATATAAAGTAATGGATCACAAGTATAATATCAACTCACCAAAGTCTTGATTAGAGAGAGAAACAGTAATACTTTATGTAATACGGCGAGCAATCATGTAAAGTAAGCACTGACAAAGGCAGACAGGTTGATGTTAGCAGAATGATGTATTCCAGTTAATTCGCGTGCGCGCGTGCGTGCGTGCGTGCGTGCGTGCGTGCGTGTGTGTGTAACACAACCAGTCAGTCTTTATATACACAGTTGATTCCTGAATATTCCAGGGAAACATGGAACCTTCGCCTTGTTTCGCGATTGACAAGTCAAACACACCAAATACTGAAAGCACCGAACACGAAATGTGACCCATGACAACTATCACACAAAACTCTAAACATTCTCACCCAATATCAATTATCATCCAATCAATAATTTAATTTAATCAATTTACACAAAATGCACTCTCGTAACACTCTCCCCCTTACGGAAAAAAAGTTTCTATGAAACTTTCTTACAATCATAGAAAGAAAACCAACACAACATGACATGTAATTATGTGAAAAGCATGAGAAACATCTTACAGAATTACTATGATATAATGCGAACACAGATATACAGCAGCATCAAGTCATAATCCATTTACAACCTGTAAAGTGCATCAGCACAAACACTGTCTTTGACTTTAATGCATCTGATCACAAGATTGAACCCTTGCAATGTCAAACTCCACCTCATAAGTCTTTGGTTCTTGTTCTTCATTTTCTGAAGAAAAGTCAAGGGATTGTAATCGGACTTCAACTGGCAAAGTAGTGTTAGATAGGTACACTTCAAAATGCTGTAAAGCTAACAAAAAACCTTATGTCTCTTTCTCAATGGTAGAATAATTTCTTTGATGCTTGGAATAAAACTTGATGTTCAATTCCTGAATCATCCTCATGAAACGGGACAACACCTGCAACTACATCACTTGCACCAATTTGCAACTTAAATTCTTTTTCAAAATTTGGTGCCTGCAATGCTGGAGAATTCATGAGTATAGCTTTGACATTTTCAAATGCAGTCTGACAACTGCTATCCCACTGGAATTTTACTGTTTTTTCAAAAGGTTTGTAAGTGATGATAAAACATCCGAAGGTCTGGGGTAGAGTAGGCCTTCAGAATCCCATGCTTGCCATAACATGCGACTATGCGAAAGAGGCGACTAACGGGATCAGGTGGTCAGGCTCGCAAACTTGGTCGACTCATGTCATCAGTTCCCAATTGTGCAGATCGAAGCTCATGCTTTTGATCCATCCATCATTGGATTGTCTGGTCCAGACTCAATTATGTTCTGACCGCTACCATATAGCTGGAATATTGCTGAGTGCGGCGTAAAACCGAACTCATTCACTCTGTAAAATTGACAAAACTTTCCACAATAGCCTGCCATACCAAAGAATCTCATGAATTCTCTCTTAGGTACTGGAAAATGTACAATTGCTTCAACTTCAGCATGAACTGACTGTACCTGGCCGTGACCTACAATGTGCCCCCCGCATGCTGACATTTTCTTTGTACGGTCTGTGAGTGGAGTCTGCCAGAAGGCCCTTAGTAAGTCAAACTTCGGAATAGGATACGAATCAGTTCGTGAGAGAGCACTGACAGCTTTCATGTCAGCACAGCAGCGCCACCCACCTCCACCATTCCTCGGCACAAGAACGCATGGTGAACGCCACAGACTGTCACTGGGTTCAATAATATCATTGTCCAGCATGTATTTTACTTCCTTCAGCAGAATTTCACGTTTCACTGGATACATCCGATAATGGTGTTGTTTTACAGGCACAGCATCACCTACATCTATATCATGGCTAACAACATCAGTTCGACCAGGCACATCAGGCACTTTGGTGAAACATTATCATTAAGGTCATCAAATTTCACATTGCTAACACCATCATCAATGTGGTCAACATGTTCAACATTGTCTTCAGTAAAAATCAGTAACTGGGGAGAGTGTGGCAATATAATTGACCTGTTTGGTTTCTAACCTGTCATCATATTTCTCAATCATGTTTACATGACACAACCTCTTTTGTTTACGACGGCCAGGCGTCAGGACGACCTAGTCTGTGTCACTAACCTTTTTGTCAACAACATATGGACTTGATATCGTTCTCTCAGTGGTTGACCAGAAACGGGAAGTAAAAGTAACATTTTCTCATCACAAGTGAAATTTCTCCCTTTTGACTTTCGTCATTGTTCTGTTTCATTTTGGCTTGTGAAACTTTCATGTTTTGTCTGGCTAACTCGCATGCTTTGGAAAGTCGGTCCTGAAATGTAGACACTTAGTCTACAAGACTGATTTCTGTTATTGGGCCATTGTTCCTCGTCCATAAACAACAAATGCACACCCTCATCCCAGTCTTTCTTTGATAAACTTCTCTAAAGTTCCCTGTGACAACAGGTGAACAACTAAGGTGAACAAACTGATCAAAGCCTTGACAATCATAGGAGCAGCAATCTTACGAAGTGGAATTGCTTCAGAAAATATGGTAGAAGCACATGATAGTGAGTAGATACTGATTACCAGACGTAGTCTTCGGTAGTGGACCAACACAATCAACAAGAACACTATGGGAAGGTTCCTCAAAAGCCGGTATTGGTGTTAAGGGAGCAGAAGGAATTTGGTGATTTGATTTTCCAATAATCTGGCATGCATGACAGCCACATCTTGTCTGAAACTGGAAGGGATGGAGAGAGAGAGAGAGAGAGAGAGACGGGACTAGGCAGTGGATGGTGGTTTTGATGGGGCAGTATCTGTATGCACCTTCCATGTACAGGATCTTGCTAAAGTGGCTGTTGTGATAGGAATATTAGTTGAGGGAATCATTGTGTTTTGGGTGATGAGTGCCTTAAGCTCCTAAAAATGTTCGTTTGATCAGAGTCCACTGCAATCCCAATGCAACAGTGCCATGTGTAGCACTATGGTTGGAGGCTGTATAGACGGGCAGGCCATGGGAGACAAGCATTGGTCAGTGCTGGACAAGAGCTTGTGATATAAATACAAATTGACCAGATAAAACTATGATTGTACTGGCCACCACTAATGACTAGTAAATTGAATAGATAAAGATACAACTTGTGATATTTTGGCCAGTTGTCCGGAGAAATGCTGACTGGTCACCACGTTTTGCTGAACACCAACCAATTAGATGGAGGAGTTAGAAGAGGCAGATGCTGGAGGGAATGTAGGATGATAGGGAGGAGTAGGGAGTGGTTGTTGATGGCGCGGATTGCAGATTTTTTCACAAGTTGGTGTGTTTGAGATGCCTTTGAAGTTGTAGTATTTGGGTTTGTTTGATTTGTATGTGTCGATGTAGTTGGCAGTGTATGCATTATGTGGTGTATGTGTATTCTGTAATGTACTGTAATTTGGAATATAAGTTTATAAAATGTCATGGGTGGGGCAAAAGGTTTGTGAAAGGGCTTGAGTGCTTGGGCAGCTTAATGGTTGCTTCTAAGAAAGGTGTTTTACAGCGATGAGGAGACTGACAAGACCAGATGCTCAATTTGTGTGTTGTTTGCGGGATTTAGTGCGGCATGCAGGTGGTGGTATGGTGAGAGGGAAAACTTGAGAAGAGGGAAATGTTGTAGGTGATAGAGGAGTGTGAGAGAAGGGAAAGGTTGGTGATGAGGCAGATTGCTGGTTTGGGCAGGTCGGTGTGTTTGAGGTGCCTGTTGAGTTTGAGTATTTGTGTCTGTTTGATGGGGCATGTGTTTTGATTTGGAGAGTGTCCTTGTATTTGGCAGTGTGTGCAGTATGTCGTGTATGTGCATTCTGTGATGTCATGCATGTCCGACCTACTCTTTGGACATAATGCAAGGCTTTTGCAGGTGTTTGGTGTGGTGGTACTGAAAGCAGTGTTTGCACTGAGTGGGTTTTTTGCACATTGGATGGACTTGGAGAGGAAGGGGGCTTTAATTCACCAAATGTAATGAATTTGGGGAATGTGGTGGATGGGAAAGTGAGGGAGGTGATTTGCGTGTTTGTGTCTGGTTGTTTAGTGTTGATTGTTTTGAAGTCTATGATTTGTGGTTGAGTTGAAACAGTGTTTGCAATGTGCATGTATTCTTGCATATCTCTGTCAATGTGATTAACTCCTTGTGTTTGTGTTTTCCATATTGGTGTCTCCTATCTGATTTGTGTTTCCGTCAGTAAGTCAGTGTTTTTAAGTGAAGTTTGGTCGAGGAATGTTACCTTAAACTCCCTGTAGCAGAAGTTTATATATTTGCAGGGAAGGTTTTGTGTTTTGAGGCAGGGGGTAAACATGTTTGTGGAACATCTTTGAGAGGAGTGTTTGTCGTGAATGAAAGAAGTGTGTGTTTGGTGGTGGTTGGTGGTTGATTTGGGAGAATATCTTCAAGATCTATGCCAAAGTTGAGTGGAACTGGATATACCTCGTATGTGTATGTGTGGGGTAGGACGGGGATGGGCTGAGGCTTGGCCGCGCTGGTGGGCAATCGTTGAAGATCAAAATTCTCTGTGTTTGGGGTGAGGGTGAGTGAGCTTTATTTTATGCTGCACTAAGCCATATTGCAGCTATATGGCAGTGGTCTGTAAATAATCGAGTCTGGACCAGACAATGCACTGATCCCCCCATGGTGAGGATATGGGAGTGTCTGTGTCCACTCCTCATAAGAAGAACAGGGGAACGGTCGTGCCTGTCCAGCAAAGAGAGAATAAGGGGTCGCTGTGCACACACCCCAGAGCGGGAACGAGAGGGCAGCAGGAGGGGTTGGCCGTGACTGGCTCCAAGGGTAATGGAAAGGAATTGGCTGTGACCGCTTCCCAAAAAGGAAAGGAGAAAGTGGCCCTGACCACCCCAAAACGCTGGGGGATGGACGTGTCCAGGGGTCATCTTCGATCAACATCTCACCTGGTCCAAACACATCGACAATGTCACCCAGAGATGTCAGGACCTCAATGCAATAACAGCTGTATCCACCAGCTCATGGGAAGCAAACAGCGAGACTCTCTTAGTGCAATCCAGTCACTGGCATCTAAGCACTCCAGCAGTAGACCCGACACCATCCAAGAGAACATCCCTATTGAAAGAGCGAGACCCGGAGCATGGCAATCACAAACACAAGGGGTCATACACACCCCTAACACTATCACAACATAACCCAAAATTATCGATAATAAAACAACCAACCACAAGCAAACCCAACACACAAAGCACCTTCCTCAAATTCCAATCAACCACACTCCCAACACATATGGCATTTGGCGCTCTCACATACCATGTACACCCCATACGCAAAATAGACCCACAAGCAGTATTAATAGTAAGGCCACAATGCCGACACTGTTATCAATTAAATCACACCACATACACATGCAAAAGCCTTTCATTCTGTCCAAAATGCGGGTCGGACATGCATGACTTTATATAATACGCACACACGCACTGCCAATCATCTAACCAAAACCCCTGCCCCATTAAACAAAAACATATACTCAAAATTAACAAGCATTTCAGACAAACCGACCAGCCCAAACCAGCACCCATCCCCATTTCCCGGCATAGTGTAAAGTATGGAATGGATTTTGGAATGGAATTTGGATTGGAATGATGGAATGAAATTTGGAATGGAGTTTGGAGTGACACAAATTTGCTCTTTGTAAACAAGTTTTCATTGAAATATGCTGAGACAGTTTATTAACAGGTGGTCACTGATATAAGATAGGCGACATGACTGTCAGGTTCCCTCTTCTCCCATGGCCCATCCACCACAAGCCCGAAGGGGGGGGGGGGGGAACCAAGTTCCAGGTTATGTAGATAATAAGAACAAGATGTCCAAAAATATAAAATGGTTTACATATCGTGTATGTGATTCCTATGTTAGGCTTAAGTGGACACAGTGGAAAATAAAACAGTTGAGGGACTGTGAGACAGGCTGTTGCCACAACTCTGTTTGCCACTAGCCTTATCGTCCATCTGGAGGGGTGTAAGCGGCAGGGGGATCGGTAAGGCTAAAGCATGGTATGTGTTATCATTGGCGATAAAAGGAAGCATAAAAATTGACGGTGGTAAAATTGAATATAGAGATTTTAATATTTTAATTATTTTTGTATTCGTGTAGAATAGTGATAAGTGGCTTGAGGGTGGGGTGGGGTGGGGGGTAGGATTGTGGATGTGGTGAAGTTGGTGGTGGCAGTGGGTGAATTTACGGTTGTGGAAGTGCAGTGTTTTAGAGTTGAGTAGGTGTAGGATTAGTGTATGTGTATGTGAATGTGAATGTGAACAGGGTTTGGTTGGATGTTGCTGTGTTGAAAGCTTATTTGTTCACATGGGTTGTGGGAGGGGTAACAAAAGAGGCTGTAGGAGTTATGTAATTGAGTAGCAGTGCTGCATTGAGCATGAAGGAGCTTGCTGAGGAGCTTGCAGACGTCGGAGGAGACGACCACACACCAGTTTGTGTTACCGGTTTTGGTTAAGTGGCTGTGGAGAGTAGAGACAGTATGGGTTGTTTAGCTTATTGTGTTGTTGATTTTGGACTGTTAGATTTTGTGGGCCAGATTAGATTTGGAGATACAGGTGGCTATGTTTTGGGGGTTGAGGGGTCTAGAGGATTGAGTAAGAGGTTAATATTGTTTTGATATTTGGCTGGTAGAGAGTTATGTAGTTGTGCAATGTTTGTATGATGCAGGTGGCAGATTGTGAAATATTCTGTAGTTTCTGATGTTTTGCAGTATGTGGTCAGAGTACATTCTGTTATGTCATGGAATTAAGACCAGCATTTGGGGCATAGGGGGTGGTTTTTGCAGGTGTCAGTTGTGTGAATGTATTGAAAGCACAGCCATTTACATTGTGATGTTGTTGGGTTTGTTTTATGATAGTGTAATTTGTATGTTAAGGCACCCAAATTTCTGTAGTTTGCGAGGGTTGTGGACTGGAAGGTGAGCACTGTGATTTGTGTGTTTGGGTTGTTTGTGGTAGGTTTTTAGGTATACAGGTATTTATGGTTTCATAATCAAGGATTTTTTATTGGGTTGTGATTATGTTAGTGATATGGATATATTCTTGATGTCGGAGTGTGTGTCCCTGTTGTCTATGTGCATAACCCCTTGTGCTTGTGTGAGCCATCTTGGTTGTTCCCATTTGATTGTATTCCAATCTATTAATGCATGTTTTTAGCGTGCTGTCGAGTGAGGTGAAGTCGGGGAATGTTACCTTAAGGCCCCTCCATTGATGTGTTTGAAGTTGATGTATTTGAAGTTGATGTGTTTTTTAAAGCAGATTGCAAATTTGTTTGTGGAGTAAGTGCAGTTTAGGGGAATGCGAGTGTCTGAGGCAAATGTGAGCAGGATAAGTTTGGAGGCTGGGTGGTTTGTCTTTGGAGCATGTTTTTTTGTTTGATTGTTGTGTTTCCGTGGGTGAATTTTGGGGACATTTTTTATTTGGTTGGGCTTGTGAACTTGCAGAGTTTGTGGTTGGTGGGGAATTTAATGTTTGGATGGGTTGGTTTTCTTGAAGATCTACCCCGAAATCAATTGGTATTGGACTTATGTTTAGAAGGGGCGATGTAAGTTTAGGAAATTCTTTGTGTAGCAGCAAGAACACAAGACTTGAATCTCGCGCCACAGGTTTTAATCATTTTCGTTTCATCGTTGTATAGTCGTTTACCATAACAGTATAGCGTTGACCCATTCATGCCGAGGTGTGGCGAGGTTAAAAAACTACAATAAAAACAAACAATGAACCTCCGTACTACAGATCATATAAAAAACATCAAAATTCATATGCAAGTGTTAACAAGCCTTATTTAACATAATTTTACTTATTTAGGGCTTTAAACAACATTTCAAAACCATTTTACACATTTCATTTAGGCTTAGTCATGAAAATAACAAAAACATACAAATTTACAGTAAATTTCCCTTCAAATGACATATTTCACACCAGAAACATTTCTAAGACAATAATGGCAAATATTCATTACATTAAACATTCTTGAAAGCAATTAAATAGGACATATGACAAAATTTTACTCACATCTCGTGTAGCCACATGGACTTGGTAACCTTTTCAAAATGGTGTGACCTTCTTGACTGCAAGGTGATATGCACTCAGGTAGCCACCAGGGACAGACTGACATGTAAATTAGGTCATCTGACCTACTGTTTATAAACATTGCCATGTGCTTTTGTGATGATTATGCAGGTAGTGGCTTGATCACTGTTATTATTTGGAAATATGAATTTGGAAATGAAATATTTTTAATTTAACCTATTTTGTGATAATAAAAGAAAACAAATTTGTCAACAGATGAACTAAATGAGCATTTTTGCATAAAACTGAAAAATAATCATTTTAGCCTTTACACTTTGGGTGGAGTTGAAGAAATTTAGGTGGTTAGCAGTGGTGACCCAAATGTTGGGTAGGGGACTGTGGGTAGGTGGGGGTGGGGCAATGGGATGTGCAATATGTTATATACAATGAGAGTAGGGAGGAGTAAAACCACATAAAGAAATGAGGGAGTAAAAGATGTTTTGGGGAAGTTGATTTGGGCTGGACTAATTACAACTGTTTAAAGTCAAAAGTTGAGCATAGATTTCTATACAAATGACTTTCATAATGGAGAGGAGGCCCTTGGTGATGGTGGGCTAGGCCGCACTGGTCGGTGACAATTTATATAGTCTCTGTGAAACAGGAGGAGGTGGTGTCAATATGGCGTCGCCAGGGCAAGCAAAGTTTCGCTACTGTCTACCAAGGCTTGTTGCTCCAAGGAGTTCCAATCAATGAATGAATGTTGCTGCAGATTCAGATTCAGATTTAACGTTGGCTTTTAACATGTAGCCAATTTTGCCAACGGGGTAGGTGGGTTTTGATAATTAATAAATAATAGATTAATAAGGGAAAACCACCTACCCAACAAAATGATGGGAGTAAACCTAGATAATTTAAAATTGACCAAATGGTTTAGTGTTGAGCCGAAAGGTAAAATGGAAAGGGTGTGTTAAGCCTTTTAAATACGGATACGAGTTGGAGGATTAGATAGTTTAATAATAAAGGGTGAATGGGGGTTGGAGTCTGGGGGAGAGGGGTGGGGTAGGGAGGGGGTGATTGGTGAGAATGTACAGCATAGGGGGCTTTGCATTGATACAGGTATGCTGTATATATGTACATGGGGTATAAATAAAGAAAAAGGGTTAGTTTGGGTTGGGGGTGGACGGTAAGGCAAAGGCCATGCATGTGTTTGGATGGTGATAAAAAGAAGGGGTAAGACTGGTTAAAAAGGTTTGGTAAAATGTTTTAATACAAAAAGTAAATTAAAATGAAATTATGGTTTGTAATAACTGTACAGATTTGATGGTGATAAAAAGAAGGGGTAAGACTGGCTGAAAAGGTTTGGTAAAAAGTTTTAATGAAAAAGTAAATCAAAATGAAATTATGATTTGTAATAACTGTACAGATTTGTGAAATGAGGGTTTAGTGTGTTGGTTGTTAACATGTGCTGTGAGGGAGGCTGTGAGAAAGGCTGTGTGTGTTGTGTAACTGGGTTGAGGTATGGCATTTGGTTTGAGGAGCTGTGTATAGTTTGTCAGGCGCGGACGACGACAGAAGACCGCACACTGGTTTGTGATACCGTTATAGGATGATGTGGTTGTGTAGAGAGGTAGTATGGTGGAAGTAGCTGGGTTTCTTTTGGTATGGTTATATATTGTGTTATATTTTGTGGGATAGATTTGATTTTGAAATGAAGGTGGCTATGGCATTAAAGATAGTTTTGGGGTTTAGAGGGTTGAGTAAAAGATAAATGTTATTTTGCTATTTGGCTGGTAGAGAGTTTTGTAATCGAGCGGTGTTTGTGTGTTGTAGTTGGCATTGGGTGAATATGTGTGTAATTGTTTCTTGTGTTTTGCAATGTGAGCAGTCTCCATCTAGGTGTCTGTTTTGCGTGACAAGATTGTGATTTAGGTTTGTGTTGCCTGTGATTAGTCGAGTGATGAGAATGTCCATGTGGGGTGATTCTGACAATATGGGTGTTTTAGTAATCTGCTGTGTGATGATGTTCTTAACCCAGATGGACTTGCTTTAGTTAATGTTATGTTTGTAGTTAAGTATGGAGATGTTAGATTTTATGAGCTGTTAAATTTCTGTTTTGGATGTGTGTAGGTGGATAGGTGGGGATAGATGTGTGGTTGCTAGTTTTGCTGCTGTGTCTGCTGTGTTATTGCCTATGTTAAAGGTCACATGCAAGCAAAAAATCAAACATAATTAAAACACAATTATCACTTATTTATGACTTATAATATACGTTTCTGTTTGTAAGAAAACAAATAAACAAAATTATAAGTGCACAGTAGCAATTCAAAAGTGCCGTATTTTGTACTTGGGCTTACTTTCCTCGAAACTAAGCCCTTGGCAGACCGAACGCGGTCATAGTGGGTGGGTGTGCACTCAAGTGTAACGACGGCTTCCGATTGGCTGGTTCATTTGGTGATACATTGAAGGCTAATTGTGTGTACAGAAAGATGATCTTTTTGATGGGCATTTTAGAAGTATGGCGAGTCACAAGAAAGGAAGATTCGGATAGCAACGTCTTTTATTGTACTTGATAAGTCTTTTCAGTATGGATTCATATACCGTTGTCAAACAAAATCATATCCACCAGAAGATATTGTGAGCCATAAAGAATGTAAATAGAGATGTTCGGTTTTGTAAATACATGCTCTCTGAATTTGCATTCAATCCAGTCAAAACTCATCTCAGTAGAGATGATGAACTACTACGTGATTTGTCCAAGTACAAAGCAGGACTTGAAACTCACAAGGGTTTGCACCAGTTTCCGTCAGATCCATTCATCCGAGAAAAATGGATGCAGTTTGTTTGCAACCAACAGACATAAAAACATGTCAAGTGCACATTCTCACACCTGCCTAATTATGTAATGTGGCAGAGACAGAACTCGGGTGCACGGGTCATAAATCATTTTTTTTTGGTTTGAGGCGTATAGCCTGATAGGTCAATTATTGCATGTGGTCAATGATTGAAGCTGTGTATATTGCATATTGTCCGAGAGGCAGGCAGACATATTGGTGTCAATAAACCAGACATTGAGTTTTCACTGTGACAGAGGCTGCTTACCACAATTAACATGTTTAGATTATTTAGTAGATTATTTACTTGTTTGTGTACACAACCAAGATTAGACTACTGCTCACGACCTCATACTCCGGGCATGCATGCTGTTTCAAGCTCTGCAAACCTAGTTACTGCACATGCGTTATGAGCACACCGCAGCTGTTGAAACCACTTTGTCCCCCCAGTGCTGGGGGAAATTTAGTGCATCATTTAAATTTCGATTTCGAGGGCATTTTTTCATCCCTTTTTTCAACTTTATAGGCTGAATTTGCATTTTTGATTATTTGTTTTGGTAACTGCATACCGAAAGGTATCAGAAGCTGCAAAGTTGTGTTTTACGTTGCATGTGACCTTTAAGTGTGTGTGCAAGGATCCATAAAAGTAATATTTTTGTGTTAGTGAGTGAATTTGGAGGGTAATGATGTGGAGGTCAGGTCGGGTTTTGGAGTTGTTTAATGGCTGATAGCGAGTCGGTGATTATTAGGAAGTGTGGAGGTTGGAGGGTTGGGATGATATGGAGAGCTGTGAGGATGGCTGTAAGTTCAGCTGTGTTGATGTTAATAATGTAAGTTAGTGGTTATTGGGGGTGTTGTATGTATGCCTATTCCTGTTGGTTTGTTGTGTGCGATGGATGCATCTGTGTATATGTGGGTATGTTTCGGGTAGTGAGAGTCTAAGTGAGTCTGGATGAGATTGTTTTGGTGTGCTTGTCAAGGCTGTTTGTCTGGTTAAGTAGAATGTTTTCAAGTGTATCTGTGGTGGGTGGTGGTTTGTCATGAATGAAACTTGCTATGGGAGGTGTGTGCTGTATAGTGTCTAGCTGCTGTGCATGTAGCCGACTGCAGAGGTGTGAGTGTAGTGGGGCTATATTTGTGCTATTTTTTTAATTCGGGGAGTTGGCAGGTGTCCCTGGTTTCAGGATTGGCACCATCTTTGCTGTTTTCCACGGCATTGGTAGTGTTCCTAGGGTCCATGCAAGAAGGAAGTATACTTATTATTATATATCTTATGTTATCTGGTCTTTTAATGTTTGAGTGCTGCAGAGATGTCATGTATGTTTATTGTTTTGTTAAAGGGTAGGTGTGAATCGGGTGGCTCGGGAGTGAAGGATGGGTGGTTTAGGATGTTTTCTTGACATTGTAATGAGTAGCTGGTGGAGTTGCTGGAGCTGCTGGTTTTCGAAAAGTGGGCAGCAACTGTGTTTGCTTTGTCTTTGTTGAGAGGTGCGGAAGGTTTGGTTGAATGAGTATTTTAGAATTACCTTGTATGGCTTTAGATTTTTCCACATTCTGCCTGAATTTGATTGGTCTAGAATGAGGCTTGAAAAAAAATTTTGCCAATGGTCCCTTTTAGCTGTCCTGATGCATTTTTTAGTGTTATTTCTTAGTTTTTTTTGCAAAATGGGATTTTGGAATGGTCCCTCTTCGCTTGGTTGATGGTCTTTTTTCTAGCCTTTCGGGCGTTAATAATTTTGGAGGTCCTCCAGGGGACTGTTTTCGGTGTGGGTGATGACCAAAAAGTGGGTATGCATTTATTTGTTATGTTTCTTATGGTGTTGGTGAGGTTTCTGTTTAAAGTATTAACGTCATGATCGTAAATGCTAGTTGGGGATATCTGATTGCAAGTTGGTAGTTGTGTAACAGTGTGTAAATAAATGTCATTTTAATATGTTAAACTTTATTATTTTAAACTTGCGTATAAACCAACTTTATCATTTCTAAAGAAGTCTGTGTTAACACTAACATTTCACTGATTCATTACCTCACTAGTAAGGTAGTTGCAGCAGGTAGCTTGGGGTCTATTGTTAAGTAATTTGTGTCAGGTCCAATCTCTGCATTGGCCTGTTGACAAGGTTTCTATTGTTTGATGGATTTCACCCTCTTATATTTAAAGCTTTGTACTGCCTTTCACCTGTGGCAGTCCACATTTTTCTCTGTATGAGCACAGCACAACACCAGCACATTACGGGGTAAGTTAAGTTAGATCTTTTTATATCAAATTACAGTAGGGCTAATAGGATTTAGTATGCTAGATTACATGTTTTAAGGATTAGTGTTTCATCATTTCTAGCACATGTTAAGTGTTTGTACATATATGCCTACTTAGTATTTTAGACCAAATATATTACGTACTTTGTACCAGTACACTAGTATACTGGCATGCGGTTATTCGAGCAGTAATGTATTTCATACCATGATGCTATAATGTGTATCATGCATATATATCACGTATATGTGTAGTCGGTATACGTATTAGCTAGTCTATGATTGCCATGATATAGTAATGTGTATCATACATGCGTACTATAAGATTTAATTTCTATATGCATATATTGTGTGGGTATTAGCGTCATTACGTTAACTATTTACATGAATGCTGATGCTATTCATGAAGTATATCTATATATATATATATATATACAAGCAGCATACTTAGGCAGCATTCTGTTTATTTAGGTTCACTGAAAAAAAACTATTAAGCTGTTAGCCTAGTCTGCTTGCGTACCTGAGACGAGGTGAGGTATTGTTTTTAGACTGCAATTGTATATATTTGTAATTATCATTTATGCGAGTAAATATCAAAGTACATGTTTTAAATCTGCATGATTAATTAACAGTTATCAGACATATCAATAGTATGGTGTCCATCATATTGAATTCATAACATGACATGTATTGTATATATGAAAGACATGTATTTATTTACGTATATTTTATCATTCAGGGCCCTTTTTGTGAGGTCATTGCCTGGACTGACGGCCAACTGGGGATCTCCATATCCCAAACGCCAGTTCCGAAATAAATCCTTGGAAACCCCCTACAAGTGTTCGCCTTTTGATACTATTGAGGAACACCTCTGTTAGAGTTGTCCAGTCTGCTTTTTTAATGTTATACTTAGTTTCTGTGGGTGATTGGGGTTTTGGGTGGTGGTATTGGGTGTGGGTGGCGCTTGTAGCTGAGGTATGGTAACTTTGATGGGGCAGTGGTCACTGCCCCAGGTGTCCTGGTGTGCCTCCCAAATGCATGATTTTGTGAGCGTGGGTGTTGAGATGGTGAGGTCAATTGCAGTGGGTTGTTTTTGATCTGATAGAGGCAGTCAGGCTGGCTGGTTATTGTTAAGAGTAATTAGGTTGGATTCTTCTAGCCAATTAGATAGGATGAGGCCGTTGCGACAGGTGCAAGGTTTTGTGCCCCATGATGGATGGTGAGCATGGAAGTCTCCGAGGATAAATGTGTTAGGGGTTATAAATGAGTGAGTTCTTTATCATTAATGGTAGTTTTCATGGCCAGGACTTCTAGATCTATGGTGGGAGAAGTTCTGAATAAGATGGTCTGCAATGAAAATGCCCCGTCCTGCAGATGGGGGAGCCAGGGTTGTTTACGGGCCGAGGTCCATCTTTCCGAATGTAAAAAAAGCTTGGAATATTTAAGGCATTTTGGGGGGATAATTTGGTTTCTTGGAGAAAAATTAGTTATGGGAAAATTTTGTTTTTGGCGATGAGTGCCTTAAGCTCATGCCCGTTTGCTCGGAGACGGTTACAATTCCATTGTATCAGAGCCATGACTGCAGTAATTTGAAATAGTAAGTTATAAAAAGTCATAGGTGGGGCAGATATTTTGACATATGGGGTAGACTGCTAGAGCAGCTTGGTGGTGGTAGGTTTAAGATAGGGATTTAACAGTGATAAGTAAACTGGCTAGAGGTTTGTGATAGATATTAAGTTTACGTGCTATGGTGTGAATCTTTTTGACTGTGGGGTTTTGCATTAGGGTTACTGTTGTGATGAATTCTACTAGTATACCTAGGTTCTGGTTAAGCTTTTGTGGGGTAAGTGAGACACTGGATTTGGGTGTGGGTTTGATTCAGGGCTTTGTTTTTGAGTGAACGTGGTTTGATGGTTGTTGTGTAAGATGGTTGGGTGTTGGATGTACATGGGATAGTTTTTTGGGTGAGTTTTGGTGGGTGTAGAGGCCTTTGGGGGGCGGGTTGTGGTTGTGGGGTTTGGGGAGGTGGAGGATATGGTTGGGAGGTTGGTGTTGGTTGATTTAGATTTGGGTGGTGGGTGGTTTGGATGTTTGGAGAGTGGTTTGGAAAGCCGAATGGGGAAGAGGGGCAGGGAGAGGGGCAGGGTGATGGGTGGGGGTGTTGGGTGTCATTGGGAGGTTTGTATGTGGGGATTTTGGGGAAATGGTAAGGGGAGAGAGAGGAGGAGCAGGTCGGTGTGTTTGAGGTGCTTGTTGGATTTCAGTAAGTTTGGAGGGTGGTACCTTGGGTGGGGTGTCTTGAGAGCATGCTTACTTGTTGATTTGTTGAGATTCCATGGGTGAGATTTGGGGGTGGTTTTCTTGTTTGGTTGTGCATGTGAGTTTGTAGGTGGTGGGGAGTTTAGTGATTGGATAGGCTGATTGGGTAAAAATTCCTGGAGATCTACTCCAAAGTCAGTTAGGATTGGGTTTACATTTGGTAGGGGTGAGGTGACTTTGAGGAATTCTTTGGTTGGGGTTGAGAATAGGGAGGTAGCTAACAGTGGTGAACTCATGTTGGGGTCGGGGGGGTTGGGGTGCTATCGGATAAGCAATGAAGAAGTATATGAATAAAACCAAATAAAGGAATGGGTGGCTAGAAATTTTTTTGGAGATAAGTGAGACTATTTACAACTGACTGGAGTTAAAACTGAGTAAAGACTTCCCAGGCGAAATAGTGTGCCGACTGCGAGAGACTAGGATTGAAACTGGCTTGGCGTCATGTGGGCGCAGACGTTAGAGAAGACGATCGCGTGGTATAGACTGTAGATCTGGATCCCCTTTTGGTGAGGTATTGTTATGAATTTAGTAGTTTATTAGGGGATTATGCAAATGGCCAACATTTTGTGTATTAATTTTGATTTTGAGAGGAATGTGGCTATGGAACTGAAGATGCTGGGTGGGATGTGTGGGCTTAGTAACTTGTGTATATTGTAATGTAATGTCCTGGGTGGGATGTGTGGACTTAGTAGCTTGTGTATATTGTAATGTAATGTCATGGGTGGGATGTGTGGACTTAGTAGCTTGTGTATATTGTAATGTAATGTCCTGGGTGGGATGTGTGGACTTAGTAACTTGTGTATATTGTAATGTAATGTCCTGGGTGGGATGTGTGGACTTAGTAGCTTGTGTATATTGTAATGTAATGTCCTGGGTGGGATGTGTGGACTTAGTGACTTGTGTATATTGTAATGAAATGTCCTAGGTATGGAGTTATGTAAGTCAACCTCACCGTCAACCTCACCCACAACCACCCACCACTCCACCCCCACACCTGTAAATAAACAATCTACTCCACATCCAAATAGCCAACACCTCCCACCTCTTGTACATACCTACCAAATCTGTACTATTTATCTCTCAATACACCCCCCATATGTAAATAGCCACCATCACCCCTACTACGTGGTAAATCAATCACCCAGTTTCTCTACGCCACCATCCCTGGGCCTAACCTACACTGGCCTCCTTACGACCTCACCCCATTATCTATCTAGCTTTTCTACCGTCTTAGTCTCATTCAATAAATGTTTTTCCCCCCATCTGTCTTTCTCAATATCCTGGGTTTTACCATTTTTTTCCCCTTTTAGCACTGTCTTCCCATCCAAATTAATGTAAGTTTACCCCCTTCATTTACATTGTTTTTGATAGCTGTGAATATGGAAAAACCACCTATTTCAAATTTAAACTACCTCCCACCTACCCTGCTGGCGATATTGGCTCTTGTTAAAAGCCGATGTAAAACCCCATTAATGTAATCGTAACCCATCTGAAAAAAAAAGATGAAGAGAAGATGGCATGGAGGCCAATGCTGAGAAAACGGGAGTGGCCGTGGCCCCTCCCCAGAGTGAAAAGAGAGGGGTGGCCGTGACCCCCAAACGCATGGGAGTAGCTGAATCTACTTCCCGTGTCTTCTCCCGGAAAGGCAACTGGCTGCGATGGGAATATGCCGGCCCCTAACCAGAAATCAATCAGCAGGGAGATCTCGAGTCCGAGAGTCTGCCCAGCTGTCGGCGCCTAAAAAAGCATGATGGGGTAGTGAATGAGTGAGTGAGTTTAGTTTTACGTCGCACTTAGCAATATTCCAGCTATATGGCTGTATCTGTAAATAATCGAGTCTGGACCAGACAATCCAGTGATCAACAACATGAGCATCGATCTGCGCAATGGGGAACCGATGACATGTGTCAACCAAGTCAGCTAGTCTGACCACCCGATCCCGTTAGTCGCCTCTTACGACAAGCATAGTCACCTTTTATGGCAAGCATGGGTTGCTGAAGGCCTATTCTACCCCGGGACCTTCACGGGTCCATGATGGGGTAGCTGTGGGAGGGTTGGACTACCCTCAACAACATAGAAATGGACTCCGAGTCTGAAAACGCCTGATAACGGAGGAATTGCCGAACTCCGTCCTGGGAAGACAAAGCTACATTTCAGCCCAGAGACTTACAATCCCCAAAAATGGAAACTTGCCATGGCAAATACCCAAATCTTTTCATATGCACAAGCTGCTATGAAAGTGCCAGAGGGGTATAAAAGTTTCAACGGGCTCAGCTTGTCTGACAGGGACAAAATCAATCAGCTATGGATCAGGAATTGTAAGAGATCCATGGAAAAGGCCAAAACTACCAAAGCCTCGGCTAAGGCTCCTCCAATAAAGCAGCCGGTATGGGAGAGGCGAGTCTACTGTTCAGACTTCAACCTCATCCTCACCAGCAGGGTCTCAGCCCAAGCTTTGAAGGAGGAGTTGGCCAAATCCATCTCTGTTAGCAGAATACACAAGTAAATCAGGATACATTGTTAGCGGCAACAACACAAGTGAAAGTTATAGCCTCCTCAACAAAATCCTTGGCAAAAATAAAGTCTGGAAAGTGTCTGGATGGGTCTTGCACACCATGGTACATAGTGAAACAGCATAAAACTGATACAGGCTAATAGAAAATGGTAATAAATAACCGCCTGTCAAAAATATAGACGTAAGAACCTATATTTTCATGTAGGAAGGGTAAAAGCACGAAATGTAATGCTTTCTTGTCTTCTCCGAGGTCCGCACGCCTCCTATACAATGTCACATTTCACCTGCCAACGTGTACCCACATTCTGGGACCATTGCACGTGTGCAACATAACCGCCGGCAGTAACCCCTCCACATGAGTCCCAAGGAGGGACAACAAGCATAAGTAACAACAAATAGATAGGTTGTGTCCACTCCAGCAGCAGGTATGGAACGGAGTTGTCGTGTCTACTCCCCTATACATAGCAGGGGAAGTGGCCATGTCCCCTCCCAGGGTGGAAATTGGGGACCTGGGAAATTGGTCTGCCAACATGCCAACCGGCGAAGGCGACCTCAAAAGCACCAAACCGAACGAACGAAACGTTGTCACGGCGGATCTGCAACTCAGCCGCGAAGCTAGGACCTAAGAGGAAAGAAGCAAAGACAAGACACCAAGAAGGCAAGTCGCTGTGAGCCCTCTCTCACAAGAACTGTTCCCAACCAGCCATGGAAGGGAACACCTTCTTAGTGACCACTCAGGTCAACAGTAGAAACGAAGGCGAGGATAAGGGAGTGGCCGTGTCCACTCCCTATGGTGAGAGGGAGGGGGTGGCCATGACCACCCCAAATGAGAGGCGGAAGGGAACGACCGTGTCCGTATCCCATGGTGAGGAGACGGGAGTGGCCATGACCACACCCCAAAGGGAGAGGAAGGAGGTGGGAAGGGAACAGCTGCGACTTTTCCCCAAAGTGAGGAAATGGGAGTGGCCGTGTCGACTCCCAGCAAGGAGAGTAAGGGGTGACCGTGTCCACCCCCAATGAGAAGGGAGTGGCCGTGACCACCCCAAAATACAGAGGGCGAAGGAGAAAGAGGAAGGGAGGTGGAGCTCGGTGCTATAGAAAGGGAATAGCTGTGACTATTCCCAACAAAGCAGGGAGAGCAGCCGTCCGTGTCTGCTCCCAAAAAGGCGACTGGCAGGAATGGCGATAGCCGCCCCCTAGCCAGGACTCAGGGAGAGATCAGCAGGGAGATCGAGCCCGAGAGCCCGTGTAGCTCTCGGGACCAGCACACAGGCATAGGGGTAGCCGTGACTACACTACCAAACGTAGAAATGGACTCTGAGTCCGATGGAGAGGGTATGCCCAGCCCTAAAAGGAGAATGCCCAACCCCATAAGCGATAGCTCTGGTCTAAAAAACGGAGAATTTGTCCTTCTCCGTCCCGGGAAGACAAAGCTTCACTTTAGCCAGGAAACAGAAAATCCCAAAAAGGAAAGTTTGCCTTGGCAAACTTCTCATACGCGCAAGCTGCGATGAAAGTGCCTGAACGGGAATTCAGTTTCAGCAGGCTAAGCTTGTCTGAACGGGAACAGATCAGTGAGCTTTGGATCAGGAATTCTAAGAGATCCAAGGAAAATGCTAAGAAAACCAAAGCCTCGGGTAAGGTTAATCCTCCAAAGCAGCCGGCGTGGGAGAGGCTAGTCTACTGTAAAGACTACAACCTCTCCTTCACCCTCACTGGCAGAGTCTTGGCCCAAGCTTTCAAGGAGGAGCTGAGCAAATCCGTCTCGGTCAGAAAAATAATTCCAACAGGGGATACGATGTTAGCAGCAACAACGTAAGTGAAGGTTAAGCCAAGGTACAAACACCCGAGTAATCATACTCACGCTAACAGTGTGTAAATTGCCTCTACTTTGGATTTGTCAAAGTGAATTGCCTCTGAGGCATAATGGAGAACATACTCCAGGTCAGAAAATATCTGAAAGGTGGCAGCTCACTATATTGCACAGATTGCAAAGTTCAGGGGCACTCAGCCCTATCGAACTTCTACAGGAGTAGGCAGATAAAAATGAACAGTCTGAACTTTAGAAAAACAGGTTCTCACAAACTGTTAAGGGGGTCAAAACGGCGGGAAAGAAAGAGTGATAGCCAAGCCACACGATCAAGACAACGCTGAGGCAACCAGCATCAAGGGCAAGAGTACAAACAAACCCCAACCGTGCAAGGGGGCAAAAAATGGCAAAGCAAATGTGAATCCACTCAAAAGCTGGGGAACGGCAATAGGTATGATGTAATAAGTACTGACCGTAAAAGCCAGCAACAGGACTATATCAGACACACTGGTTGTACCGCCTTCCTCAAACTAGTAGGCACACGAAAGGAAAGGTCTAACCTCATAATATTATGGGAATTGGCAACCAAAATGCTGTCCACGGGCAATCTACTACCTACCTCAAACAGCAGATAAACAAGCTTAATTAATCCCTTAAGCTTAAAACCATTAGGACCCTACTATCAAGATGGACTTGCAAATCATGCAATGGAATGCAAATGGCCTGAGGTCAAACGGATATGAACTTAAAGCCCTAGTTCAGCACAGGGACAGGTAATTCTGAATGATGATTCTCCAACTAGACGGGGCATATGGACTTAGACCTTTTTAGCCACAAATGACCTAGCCTCTGATTGCCAATGGCAGGTCCATGATGACAGTATGGGAAGTGATCACACATCTTGGCACACCACCTCTACTCAGTCAAAACGCAAACCCTGACGAAACCCAAATGGTGGAACTTCTCGAAAGCAGATTGGTGCCAATTCAGAACGGAGTGCAATAGAATTGACCCGTCTGAAATCATCTCTGATGATATTGAAACCTTTTGCCTCAACCCAATGTCAGCTATGTACAAAGCAGCCTGGGCTTCAATACCTCTCAGCCAAAGGTGGACACATTAGGATAAAGGCAGTTAGTATGGAGGCAATGGTGAACATGCGCTTAAAGCACCATCTAGAAATAAATGGACACCTATCTCATGACTACAGCAGGTATAGATCAAACTGCTCATGTCTTGACTACATATAGGCTCAGTTATGGGATGCTCTCAATGGAGTGGAAAAATGGTGCAGCAAAATGGGGTTTCACTATCTCACCTGAGAAAACAGACGGAGTGGTTTTCAAGTGCAAGGGTTGCCGTGTAAGCAACACACCCTGTCTAAAACTCAAGGGCAAAGAGGTCAAATTTGAGAAATCAGCTGTATCTGGCAGCTCATGGGGAGCCAATAGCGAGAGTTTCTTGACCCTCTTAAAGACCATCAGGGTAAACATGACTATGGGTGAGTAGCCTACCACAGCGCTTTGCAAACGGCCCTTGGTCAGCTTGATACTGTACAATACAATGCTCTTAAGCTGGTCACAGGAGTGGCGGCACCCTGTACCTCCCACCAAGCCCGATTAGTGGAGACTGGGGAGCTACCACTCAAACTCAGGTGAGAGGAACTGACATTGAACTATTGGAGTTGCTGCTCCAATCCACTCGTCACTAAGTTGTGGGAAGTGAAACTCTACACTGGCTTGGCTTACTAAGAGACCCAACATAACACCATGTGGGCTCAGAGTCATCCAGCTAAGGTCAGAGCATGGTTGTGTCCAGGTAGAACCTCCAACCCAACCAGTGACAGTCCCCCATGGAGACTCCGGTCCCCAAACGTTGACACCACTCTCACAAGTGAAGTGCCTAAAAGTAAGAACCCAATGCTGTCAAAGCGCTAAGCAGGATTGACTCAGTGTATGAAGACTCGGCTCACATATACATTGAAGGATCTAAGGACCCCACGAGAGACTGCCTGTGGTATCCTAATGCACACAGCCTCCACCAACCACACAATCTCAGTACGCCTGCTGCATGGTCACACACAATGCACTTAGGTACAGTCGAAACCTAAAAGAGAAGTGGTCATCCTCTCTGACTCAGTGCAATTCAGTCACCAGTAACTTAGCACTCCAGCAGAAGACCTGACACCTTACAGGAGATTTTGGTTCTCATTCAGGCAGTAAGACAGGAAAATGAGAAGGAGATCACCATCTCACGTAGACATACCAGGCAATGAGAAAGCAGACAGCCTAGCCAGACAGGTGCTAGAATTATCACTAGAACATCCCTGTTCTAAGACCGAATCTTGAGCATGATCCAGGATTCAATTACTAGCAAGTAACAGAGGCAAGTCCCTCCATAAATTCACCTATTTTAATCCCATAAATTGTAAATAGTCATCACCAAAAAAATCCTTTCATTACTTACCTCATATGTTCTTATTTATCCATTGTATCATTGTATATATATCACTCATAGTCTTATCCCCTCTACCCCCTTCCCTCCCCACCCCCCATGCCCCACAATGAGTTCACCATTGCTAGCCTCATCTCTTTTCTCCACCCCACAAAAGAATTCCCAAAACTCACCTCACCTCTACCTAACGTCAACCCCATACTCATAGACTTTGGAATAGACCTTCAAGAAATCGTTCCCAACCAACCCATACAAGACTTAAACTCACCCCCACCCACCCCAAAACCAAACAACACTCACCACAACAAAAAACGCCTACAAACATCCCCACTAGAAAACCAACGAAACACAAAAAACATGTGCAAAAGACACCCCCCTTAAACCACCAACCAATAAACTAATTCTTCTAGCCATCTACTCCTCTCAATCAAACTTACTCAGCTAATAAATGCAACTTGCCTCAAAAAACAAAATATTGTCTACAAATACGTCAGCTTGTGCGGGAGGGGATTCAAAATTACCTTTCCAGACACTACCTCCTTCCAAAATGCCCTAAAACAAACAACACAATAAGATAGGAACACCCTAGGTGGCTTACACAAATACAGGGGGTTATACACCTGGATAGCCGGGACACACACACAGACATACAAGACTATATCACCATAGCTAACACTATCACATCACAACCTAAAATTCTACAATACAAATCCATCAACACAAAACAACCTACACCCACAAATCCAAACACCCAAATTACATTCTTAACATTCCAATCCACCACCCTTCCCCAATACATTACATCTGGCGCATTCAAGTACAAAGTACATCCAGTCACAAAAAAACCACAACAATGCAAACACTGCCACCAATATAACCACACAACAGACACATGCAAAAACCTACCTCTTTGCCCCAAATGCGGATCAGACACACACGACATAACCGAATGCACCTACACTACATACTGCATACACCGTAAAACACAAGGACACACAGCCAATCAAAACACTTGCCCCATAAAACAGATGCAAATACTAAAACTTAACAAGCACCTCAAGCACACTGATCTGTCCAAAGTTGATATACCAACTTTAGACCTGTTCTGGCCATAAAAACCACCATTAAAAATAAAGACCTTACTTGCATAAACGTCTATAGACCTATCAGTCAAATTAAATATAAAAGATTTAGATACCATTTCCAAATTCATTACCCACAACACCTTTATCCTCGGGGACTTCAATGCCCACCATCCATCATGGGGCACGAAACCTTATACCTGCCGCAATGGACTTCTATCAGACTGGCTAGATTACCACAACCTCACTACCCTCAACGACAACCAGCCCACTAGAATTCCCCTATCTCACTTTCAACTCCCATCCACTATAGACCTAACCATAAGATCACCAACCTTAGCAAAAGCTTGCCTATGGGAGGCACACCAATACACCTGGGGCAGTGACCCATCAAAATAACAATACCCCACCTACAAGCACAACACCAACCCGACACTACCCCAACACCACCCACAGAAACATAATACAATGTCAACAAAGCAAACTTTGTTCCCAAATCAATACAAAAGACATACACAACCACGACATTAACACCTTTAACTCCAACCTCACAAACACCATAATAGACATCACCAATAAATGCATCCCCACTTTTCGGCCTACCCCTGCACTAAAAACAGTCCCCTGGTGGAGCACAGAAACTATTAATGCCAGGAAGGCAAGGAAAAAGGCCCTCAATCAAGCTAAGAGGGACCATTCTAAAATCTATTTGGCAAAAAAACTCAGAAACAACACCAAAGAAGTTATCAGGGCTGCCAAAGTAGACCATTGGCGAAACTTTTGTTCATCCCTCAGGCTCGACCCATCAAATTTAGGCAAACTGTGGAACAAATTTAAAGCTATACAAGCAAATTCCAAAAAAACTCATTCAACCCAATCTCTCGGACCTCCCCACAAACAAAGACAAAGCAAATGTGATGGCAGCCCACTTTTCCGACACAAGCAACTCCACAACTCCAAAGGTGGTGCTGATCCTAAAGCCAGGCAAACCATTAACGTCCCACTTATGCAAAACCATGGAAACAATTATAAACTACAGACTCAAACATCATATTCAAACCCATAACCTCATTAAACAGGACCAGAGCGGTTTTACTCCAAATCGACAAACTTTAGACCACATTTTGC
Source organism: Haliotis asinina (assembly GCF_037392515.1). NCBI lineage: Eukaryota > Metazoa > Mollusca > Gastropoda > Lepetellida > Haliotidae > Haliotis > Haliotis asinina. The sequence goes on from NC_090290.1 coordinate 558,602, forward strand.
ATTTGGAGCACGATATAAGGATAGCCCAAGCACAAAAACAATACACATTGGCCATTTTCTTTGATTTCAGTAAAGCTTTTGACATGCTTTGGCACAACTGCCTCCTTAAAAAACTGCAGGAAAATGCCATCCATGGGAGGATTCTAAATTTCACTCACAGTTTCCTTAATCAAAGACAAATAGCTATCAAAACTCACAACACACTTTCAGAACCTTATCCACTAGAAAGTGGGATGGTAAGGGAAAGGTCTGGGGTGTGTGAAAATGGCAATCATTAAAGAAGTGGTAAAACTGGGTGTACAGTAAGTTAGGAGTATTTATGAGTGGAGCTAAACTGTGTTTTTTTTTGTTTATGATGACTGTGAAAAATGATAAAATGAGGGTTGTGTATGTGATAAGATAAAACTTAGTTATTTACAACTACTGCGGGAGTTGCTGTGTGGGAGATTCACTCAATCGTGTAAATGGGTAACGGGTGTGGAGTTTGTTTGTGGCCTGAGTGTGTAGCCGGGTGCGGACGTCAAAGAAGACGACTGCGCACCGGCTTGTGGGACCGTTAGGTGATTAAGAGCGAGTATACAGGAGAGGCAATATGGCGGCGGTAGTTGAGTTTGTTATGGAGAGATGCTGTTAGATTTTATGGGCTAGTTGGGAGTTTGTGATGAAGGTTGCAATGGCTTGGAAGATAGGTTTAGGATTTAAGGGATTTAGTAAAAGCTGTATATTGTTTTGGTATTTGACTGATACTGAGTTGTGTAATCAAGTGATGTTTGCGTGTTGTAGTTGGCATTGAGTGAATATGTGTTATTGTTTCTGGGGATTTGCAGTGTGAGCAGAGCCCATCTGGGTGTCTGTTTTGTGTGTAGAGATTGTGATTTAAGTTGGTGTTTCCTGTGATAAGTGGTGTAATGAGGGTATCCATGTGGGATGAGTCTGAAAATGTGTGTTTTAGTAATGGGCTATGTGATGATGCTTTTAACACAGATGAACTTGCTTGAGTTTATGTTTTGTTTAAAGTTGAGTGTAGATATGTTTGTTTTGATAAGTTGTTTAATTTCTGATTTGGATGTGTGGAGATGGATGGATGGGAAAGGGTGGGTGGGTGGTTGCTAATTTTGCTGCTGTATCTACTGTGTTTTCTACTATGTTGTGTGTGTGTGCAGGGATCCATAAGAGTGTGATGTTTTTGTTTACTCAGTGAGTGTATTTGGAGGGTGATTTTGTGTGTAAGGTCTAGTCGGTTTTAGAATGTTTAGTTTGAAGTTGTTTGATGGATGCTTAGGAGTCAGTGATTATTAGAAAGTGAGAAGCTGGGAGGGTTGGGATGGTATGGAGGGCTGTGAGTATGGCGGAGAGTTCTGATGTCTTGATATTAGTACAGTGTGTATAATGTAGGTTTGTGGTGATTGGGGAAGTTGTTTGTACATAGATACCTATTCCTGTTGGTTTGTTTGGTGTGATGGATGCATCTGTGTATATGTGGGTATGCTTTGGGTAGTGTGAGTCTAGGTGGGTCTGAATGACATTTGTTTTGGTGTGAATGTCATATTTGTTTCAGTTGTTAAGTAGGATGTTTTCTAGTGTAGTGTCTGTGGTGGGTGGTGGTTTGTCATGAATTAAACTTGTTATGGGAGGTGTGTGCTGTATAGTGTCTAGTTGTTGTGCATGTAGCAGACTGGTGAGGTGTGGGCACAGGGGTGCAATATTTTTGTTTTGGAATTTTTTAAGGGTTGATTTTATTTATTTTTGTGCATTTTGTTTTGATTTCATTATATATAGGGTTGTGTTGGGCCCCAGCCCAGTAATTGAGTTCAGTTTGGTTTATTCGTGTATTGATTGAAGGGATGCCTGCAAGGAGGAGTGTGGATAGAGAGGTGCCAGTCATGACCCCTAGGGCTAATTTAAGGGCTTTATATTGAATGGAGTTTAGCTTTTGGAGGTTGCTGGGGGAGAGAGAGTGCAGGACCGGGGCGGCATAGTCCAATTTCGACTGGATAAGGCAATGGTATATGTTTAATAGTGTTTGTTTGTCAGCTCCCCAAGGTGGTGCCACGAATACATTTCATTAAATTTAGATCTTTTTGACAGTTGTTGATCAAGTTATTAATATGGGGAGTCCATGTTAGGTGTTGATCAAAAGTTACACCTGAGAATCTTGCTTCCTTTTCGAAAATGATTTTTTGATTGTTTAGGTGAAGTTTGGGTGTATAATTTTGCATATGTTGTTTTTTGAATAAGATGCCCACGTTGTTTTTTTAACCGTTATATGGAACCCCCACTTATGGGCCCAGTTTTGGATATGATTTAACATTACTGTGGCTTGGTTAACTGAAGTTGATGATATCCAAAAGGAAATGTCATCTGCAAATTTAGCTGTAGTGATTTCAGGCCATTTTTCTGGAAAGACGTCATTGATCATAAAGTTGAAGAGTGTTGGCGAGATGCTGCCCTGGGGTGTGATGCTGCCCTGGGGTGTGCCATTTTCTAATGGAAAAGGGTCCGAAATGGTGTTGTGAGTTTTGACTATTATGTGTCCGTCTTTAAGGAAATGATGAATAAAATTTAGAATATTTCTGTGTATGGCATTGTTTTGGAGTTTTCTGACAAGGCCGTTATGCCAAACCATGTCGAATGCTTTACTAAAATCTATAAAGATGGCCAATGTGTATTGTTTTTGCGCTTGTGCTATCCTGATATCGTGCTCCAAATGCAAAATGTGGTCTAAAGTTTGTCGATTTGGAGTAAAACCGCTCTGGTCTTGCTTTGTAAGATTATGGGTTTGGATATGATGTTTTTGTCTGTTATTAACTATCGTTTCCATGGTTTTGCAGAAGTGAGAAGTGAGGGAGATGGGTCGAAAGGAATCTGGTGAGTTGGCGTGTTTCCCTGCTTTCAGGATTGGCACCACCTTGGCTGTTTTCCAAGAAGTTGGTAGTGTTCCTAGGGTCCAGATGTTATGTAAGCACAAGGTTGTGCATGTTGGGTGTAAGTTTCTTTATTATAGTGTAATCGATGTTATCTGGACCCGGCGCTGAGGCTGGTTTTTGTGTTTGAGTGCATCTGTGAGTTCGTGAATGTTTATGTTTTTGTTTATGGGTAGGTGTGAGTGGGGTGGTTCGGGTTAGAAGGGGTGTTGGTTCGTGAGGATTTGTTGAAATTGTGGGGTGTAGTTGGTGGAGCTACTTGTTTCCGAGAAGTGGGCTGCTACTGCATTTGCTTTTTCTTTATTTGTGGGGAGGTTTGGAAAGTTGGGATGAATGATTTTTTTGGAGTTACCCTACATGGCTTTAAATTTATTCCAAAATTTGCCTGAATTTGATTGATCTAGCCTGAGGGTTGAGCAAAATTTGTACCAATGTTCTTTTTTAGCAGCCCTGAAGACCTTTTTTGTATTGTTTCTGAGTTTCCTTGCCAAATATATTTTAGAACGGTCCCTCTTTGCTTGGTTGAGGGCCTTTTTTCTAGCCTTTCTGGCATTTAGAATTTCGAGGCTCCACCATGAGACTGTTTTCAGTGCCAGTGTGGGCCGAAAGGTGGGAATGCATTTATTTGTTATGTCGATTATAGTGTTAGTGAGGTTTGTGTTGAATGTGTCTATATTGTGGTCGTAGATGTTGTGAGGATATATTTGGGAACATAGTTGTTTAATATTTATGCCAGTCTGCTTTTTTTATGTTGTATTTGGTTTCTGTGGGGGTGGGGTGGGGTAATGGTGTTGGGGGTGTGTATTGTGCTTGTAGGTGAGGTATTGTTATTTTGATGGGGCCTTAAATTGTCACTGTTCCAGGTGTCCTGGTGTGCTTCCCATAGGTAAGCTTTTGTGAGGGTAGGTGTTGTGATAGTTAAGTCAATAGCGCTGGGTTGTTGTAAGTGAGATAAGTGTATTCTAGTGGACTGATTATCATTTAGGGTTATGAGATTGAATATATCTAGCCAGTCAGAAAGGATGAGGTCATTACATGTGTCTGAGGTGTGATTATACTGTAAAAAGAATTTGCATTTGGTTGGATTTTTTATTAGAGGGTGGACTTTGTATTTGAGAGCACCGAAAGTTTGGGGGTGGTAAGCCGAATAGGGGAGAGGGTGGGGATAATGGATGGAGGTGGTCGGCGGGTTTGTTTGTTGGGGTGGGATGGGACTTGATATGGGAAGAGTGAGGAGGTAGTGGATATTGAAATGTCTGAGGGTGATTGCGAGTAGAGTAATAGTAGTGAATACTGTGTGATGGGGCGGGGCCTGGTTTTGGCAGATCTGTGTCTGTTTCATGGGGCAGGTGTTCTGATTTGCTGTATGTCCATGTGTTTTACAATGTATGCAAACCCTAACTCTGACCCTGTATGCAATATGTGGTGTAGGTGCCTTCTGTAATGTTGTGGTTGTCCGATCCGCACTTGGGGCAGGTTTGTACAAGTGTCTGTGGTGTGTTTGTATTAAAAACAGAATTTGCATTGGGGTGGATTTTTGATGACAGGATGAACGTTGTATTTAAGGGCACCAAAAGTGATGAAGGTAGGGAGAGTAGTAGATTGAAAGGTAAGAAAGGTGATCTGTGTGTTTGGGTTGATTGTGGTGGGTTGTTTGGTGTTGATAGTTTTGTAGTGGAGAATTTTGGGTTGGGTTGTGATGGTGTATGTATTGTTAATATATTCCTGAATGTCTGTGTCTGTGCCTGTTGTCTAAGTGTATTACCCCCTGTGTTTGTGGGTCATGGATGTTCCCATTTGATAGTGTGGCCGTCAAACAGTGTGTGTTTAAGTGTGTTTTGGAGTGATGTGGAGATGGAAAGGTGACTTTAAAGCCCCTCCCGCAGTAGTTGATGAATTTAAAATTGATGTTATGGTTTATCAGACAGGTTGCAAATTTGTTAAGTACGTACGGTTGAGAGGAGTGTGAGTGTTGGTTGTGAATGTGACTAGAATCAGTTCGGAGGGTGGTTTAGGTGGGGTGTCTTTAGAGCATGTTTTCTTGTTTGTTGGGTTCCTAGAGGTGGGTTTTGTGGGCGTTTTTTTATTGGGTTGGTCATTAGTGTTTGAACTAGTTGTGAGCAGTGGTGAGTTTAGATTTTGGATAGGCTGGTTTGGGACTATTTCTTGAAGGTCTTTGGCAAAATCGATAGATTTGGGATTAACATTTGGCAGTTTTTGGAATTCCTTGATGAGGGTTGAGAAAAGTAAGGTTGCTAGGAGTGGGGAACTCATGTTGGGTGGGGGTGGGGTTTTAGGGGTGGGGGGCTATCAGGGGCTGTGGCCGCTCTGGTCAGTGACTTTTTGTGATCAAGTCTCTGTTGGGGAGGAGAAGGATTGATCCAAGATGACATCGCCAGTATGATTTGAATCGGGGTGCGGGCCAAGGCTGTAGCTCCGATGTGAATCCAAATAATGAATGAAATGAATCAAATCAATGAAGTCAGTCAAATCAAACCATCCAATATCTTCAGTGCCATAGCTAAATTCATATAAAAATCAAAACATCAACAATTTTGGCTCATCTATAATTCCCCTAAAATCTACTAACGTCTTCTAATACCTCTCCTCCAAGGGGATCCAAATCTTCAGTTCACACCAAACGGACGTCTTCTCTGACGCTTCACCCCCACACACCCCCAACCCACACCGCTAGCCACAACAAACCAAACACCACAATCCCCACCCCACCAACTGCCCCCAACCCCACCAACATATAAACACACCTCCACACCACTCCCACATTTAGCAACTCCCCTCCCCCCCAACCAAACTTGCACATACAACCCCACACATTAACACCCCACCATGCGCTACCCATACCCCTCCCCCCCACCACCACCCCCACACACCTGTAAAACACACACCCCAACCAACCACCACCACCATCACCCACCTTTATGTAAATATTCACCATATCTGTGTACTACACCCATACTTTCAACTACTCACAGCCCTCTCCACCCTGTGGCAATACCACCACCCAGCCCTAGTCCGCCCAACCGACACTGCCCACCTTGCTTCCCCCCCCCCCCTCCCAACTTTAGTCCCTTATATCTACCTATACAGCTTATCTGTATAAGTCCAAGCCCCATTATGATATACATCACTCCCCTCCCCCTCCCCATTTTTATCTATCTTTCTATGTACGCCGCTCCCCTCTCCCTCGTCTCAATCATCTAAATTTTACCGTTCTATTTCTCTTAATGTCATGGCCTTGTTTCTCTATTTTTATTATCAAAATTAACTTAAGTTTACCCTCTTTCAGTTATATTTACAGTTTTTTGGGTAGGTGGTTTTTATATTCCCATTTATTTATAATCTAGCTACCCCCACCTACCCTGTTGGTGAAATTGGCCTAAGGTTAAAAGCCGACGTAAAACCATATAATAATTGTAATCACAGATACACAGAAGACACGACGGTGAACCATGGGAGAGAATGGGAGCGGCCGTGAGCACTCCCAAAGAGAGGCGGAGGGGCACGACCATGGTGAGGATAAAGGAGTAGCTGTGCCCAAACCCCAGAGAGGAAACGAGAGGGCCATGACCGCTTCCAGAAAAGGAAAGAAAGAAGTGGCCTCGACCACCTCTAAGCTACATTCTCTGAGGGTGGACACGTGCGCTGAGCAAACAGGCGTGGCCGTGGCCGTGTCCACCTCCCTGAGAGAAAAGATAGGGGTGGTCGTGACCCTCCCCAAATGCAGGAGAGTGGCCATGTCTACTTCCCGAAGAGACAGGAGGAAGCGATGGAAAGCTCACCGTGTAGTGGAGCCCTGACTATTCCCAACAAAACACAGGGAATAGCCGTGTCTGCTGCCGGAGAGGCATCTGGCGAAAATGAGGATATGCTCGCCCAGCTCTCGCGGCCAACATACGCACCGAGAGGTAGCCGTGACTTCCCCAATAAACATAGAAATGGACTCTGAGTCCGATCAGGGAATGCCCAGCCCTAACAGAGACAGCTCTGAAAACAAAACCGGAGATTTTTGCCCAAATCCATCCCGGAAAGACAAATCTACATTTTAGCCCAGAAACAAACACCCCCACACACCCCCTCCTCCCCCCAAAAAAAGAAAGTTTACCACGGCAAACTTCTCATATGCGCAAGCCGCCATGAAAGTGCCCGACGGGGAAGTAAGTTTCAGCAGGCTCAGCTTGTCCGAACGGGAAAAAAATCAGTAGCTTTGGATGTCCAAGAGGTCCAAGAAGAATGCTCATCAAACCAAAGTGTCGGCCAAGGTTACTCAAAGCAGCCAGCATAGGAGAGGCTAGTTTACTGTTCAGACAATACAACCTCGTCCTCACATGCAGGATCTCGGCTCAAGCTTTCAAGGAGTTGTTGAGCTAATCCGTCTCTGTCCGTAAAATAAACAAAGCAAACCGGGGATACGTTGTTAGCGGCAACAACGTAAATGAAACGCTCAGCCTACCCAACAAAATCCTTGGCGAAACTATTGTACAGAAAGTGCCTGGATGGGTCTCAAACTGCGAGCTAGATCTAGATAAAAAAATTAGTGACCAGCAGCTAATCGACCCGACCCAGTACGATCCTACTATAAGCAGCCTGTACCGGATTAAAACCCAAGGTACAAATACGTGAGTAGTTGTACTCACTATAATTGGTACACAGGTGCCAGAAACGATCAAAGTGGCAGGGAAGGTAGTGGCAACACTACCCCACCTAAGGCGATCCAAACAGTGCGTGAAGTGCCTCTGTTATGGACAAGTGAAAGCAAATTGCCTCAATGAGACTAAATGCAGGACATGCTCCAAGCCAGAGAGTGTCTGGTTGCTCAACTTACTGTAAACACTGCAAAGTTCAAGGGCACTCGGCCCTGTCTAAACACAGAGCGTTGGGAAAAACGGAGGCGCCCACAATTTGTCCCGGGAGGCAAAACGGCGGGAAATAAGGATAAGGCAACCGCCAAGCCACGTGTTCAAAAAGACTGCGGCAACCAGTGTCAAGGGTGAGAATAAAACCAAACCCTGGGCGGAAACGGCCTCGAGGCAAAAGGGGCAAAAAAGGCCAAACAAAAGTGGCATTCAACACTGTAACAACGTTTAATTCCATTAGAGGAGTTAGTAATGAGAGCGTTTCCACCAGGAGAAAGAAACCATACCTTCTGCACTTGAAGCCTTTGCATTACTCTTCCTTGGATGTTGCGTTCTTACTGATGTGAATGCTGCAGACCATCTTCACTTGCACCACCCACATTTATTCTTGCACGTCCGCACATTTGTATAAAAAACAATGGTACATTTTAACAAATTCCCAAACAAGGGGTTGGGGAGGCTATTTTGATGAGTATCAACCGTTTTGTTCTGGGGAGAAGTGTGGGTTTCATTATTTTCTGCTACGAATTAGGGTAGTCAGCAATTTTGTAAACGACATGCAGATGGGGGCACTTTGTATATAAGGGTCGTTTTGACGAGGCAAAGTTCAGGGTTCAGGGTTGTTTGATTAACAAAACAAAAGGAATCTTTCCCGTACACATAAACACACACACGCACCACCACACTCCCCCCCCCCCCCCCCCCACTCTTGTCTCATTAAGTTATGAAAGGTCGCTTAGAGTTATTCAGAGGAATACGACAGTGGAGGTATAAAATATAGCACATCAATACTTTACAAGCAATTCAACTTAACTTACACCTCATTGTGAATTTTACTTTTGCATAATATCCATGCATATCCTAATATTTCCGTAAATAGGACCGTGACACTGGCGTAATGAGCGAAGCTTTTCTGAAAGCTCCAGTTGAGTACAAATACAGATATTGACAAAATTAATGTTTTGACGGGGTCGATGCTTACCAGATGACCAGTTCGTCTCATAATCCACGCCGGCCTGGAACAGTCGTTGCAGCTTGCTGTGAGGTCAAAACCATATCCTTGTCGCAATAAATTTGCTGTAATGGCAGCTTTAACCACGTGGTTTTACACTGCACGTGGTTGGTTTGTGCTCGACTCGCACGAGATTCTGGTGCAGGAACGTATTTCGCATCACTTTCAGTCCCTTTGGGTTAAAATAAGGAGGACAAATGATTAAATAACACGAAGTTGGGATATGTGAACAAATTATCAATAAGACACGTGGTCCTGAAACCTCTGTACCCAACAAGATCTGAAATCTGAATGTTGTTTTCATCGATAACGGAAACAGTTGTGTAATTATTTAATATCGTGATATTTTCACGCTTCACACGAGGGAAGGCAAACGGTTAACGGAACGGAGCCTGAGGAGATGGGGTCATCTCACCTGACTGTGCTCAGTTTCACCTGAATGTGTGCTGGTGTGTGTGATCTCACCAACTCTCGATGCCATACAAGAATAAGGCTCGGCTACGCGTCACCTTATTCCCGGTATCGCACCTCAAGAAGAGTTTCTCCCTTGGCAGATCGGGCTTGACAGCCCTTTGCCTCCAACTCAATGTGTTTATTGTGTGCTAATAAATAAATACAGATGCATTCATTTTGTATTTTTTAAAATTATAATACAGTGCGTATATCAGTTCCGGATCACGAACGAAACACCGACTGAATGCGCCTCCGCAAAAATATATCTGTAGCGCCTAAGGGCAATTTCTGTCTGAGCAATGTTTCAGGTTACTCACACCAAAATATGAAATATATTCGGTCCTGATTGACTTTAGAAATATCGCAAAACAACTCTCCGCCATTACGGCAGTTCCGAATCATTTCAGGGTATTCCGGATCACGTGACATGGCGAGGCAGTGTTCGGTTATTGATGCTCGATTGGGGCAACAGGGGTCTGCGTGAAACAGTAGCATGTGTTTAATTAAATAGATGCGTTAACAATATTCATGATGTTTGATAAATGAATAATTAACGAACATTGCAGTTGATAACAACATCCGCTTGGTAGATAGGTTTAACACTTGCTGCTCATAAGAACACATTCAAGAATAATGATTCCAGGTACCGATGTAGGCTGAAAAATATTCTCTTGGGGTTAATACATATGTGGTTTATGGTACTGATCTCATCAGTATTGATATATAATATTGTGTTGTGACTTATACATGCGACTTTAACTTGTAAAGTACAATTATCGAGACAAAATAACCCATTTTTTCAGACCCTTTAACGCTCTATTCAGTCAATATGAAGATTTTTAACATCACATCATCAGTTACTGATGGTAAAGCTAACGAGCATAATCTATTAATACCAGCCTATTCCTGCTTATGGGTGTGTGTCTTCGTATGTCTAAAAATGAAACAAACTATAGCTCGAGTCTATTCCAGCCTCATTGATTCCACCTCTAGCAAGAGTAACAGGGCAATTTTGGTTGTCATAAAAGCTCACTTTCTGTTACTATGGTTAATAACGTAATGACATAATATGACCCTAACCCCTAGTTGCCTTGTTTTAATACTCTACCTGGTACGAGCTCGTTCATATGAACAGGAGTCAGACGATTATACATTCTATAGAATCGTCTTTGTTTCAGCGTGCTATAACTGGTTTCCTAAATTGCATGTTTTATCAAGACTGGTGCCATGAACCGCACCACATATAATTACGATATTAGATAAATATGAGATATTTCAAATTTCCCTGACAATTGATCATTGGACTAATTTTCTTTACCATGTCAGAGATATGTACTTTCCAAGAACGATCGCTTTGAAGTGTTTATAGTTATCAACGTCTTTAATAGTTCCCTAGTCATTAATCAGTTCGGCCTGGTATAAATTTTTGTTTTACGAGTGAATGTTATGCTCTCAATCTTACTAGGATTTAAACTTACTTGCCACTTTCAAGCCCAGTCTGAAATTTTTGCCAAATCACTGAGTATTATTGCGGGAGCTGTAATATGAGGATTTAAAACAATACAAAGACACAACTGGCCATGATGGGGGAAATGCCGCCCCCTAGCCAAAACTCGGTCATATGGAAGACCGAGCGCAAGAGTCCGCCCAACTCTCGGGGCCTCACAGCGAGCAATAAAGTAGCCGTGTCTACCCAGCACACTAACAATATACGGTCATGTCAAGGCAAACTGCCTCAGTGAGACCGGCTAAGACCTGCAAGGGCGGCTGCTCATTGTATTGCACAAACTGCTAAGTTAAGTGTCACTTTGCCCCATTTAACTTCTACAGGAGCAGGCAGATCAAAAGCAAAGTCTAAACACGGAGAGTTTAGGACAGCAGAAGCACCCACGAACTGGGACAGGGAGCAAACAAGCAATGATCAATCATAAGGTCAACGCGAAACCATGGGGCCCCAAAAACGTCGAGGCAACCAGTCTTGAGAGTGAGGGTAAAAACAAAACAAAAACAAACGGCGGAAAGGCAAAGAGGGCAGGAAAGATCAGACAAAAGTGGCAATCAACACTGGTCAATGTTGACGCCACTCAAAAGGGAAATGGCATGCTGTAGCACACCAAGACTGTAGGAATAATGCCCACAACCACACTCTCCCTGACACACGGGCTGAGTTCACGTGCGCCACCTTACTCAACACGCCTTATTGACGACTCGGCTCACATATATACCGACGGATCCAAGGATCCCGTGAGAAACACCTGTCTGTGGCATCCTAAAACACACAGCCTCCACCAACCCCACAGTCTCGGCTCGCATGCCGGATGGTCAGTCGGTCTACATAGCAGAGCTAGATACACGATGCACAGGTATAGTCGAAACCTAGAAGAGAAACGAGTGGTCATCCTCTCTGACTCCTCCAGTGCAATCCAGTCACTGGCAACTAAGCACTCCAGTAGTAGACCTGACACTAGTCGGGTTTCTGGTTCTCAGACAGGCACTAAGACAGTAAAATGAGAAGGAGATCACGCTGTGCCGGATACCATCTCACGTACACATACCAGGCAATGAGAGCAGACAAGCTAGCTAAACATGCGCCAGAGTTGAACGTGTCACCGGTACATCCCCATTCTAAAATCGAAACCAGGAGCATGATCCAAGGTTCCATGACAAGCAAGTGGCAAAGGAAATGGGACACCTCAGACAAAGGCAGATGGTATCATGGACTCTGCCACAGTGTGAAGGGTGAACCAACATCATGAGTCGACCTCATGATCACCCGCACAAGACTAGGTACATTCAAAACATCATATAAGAACTGCCAAACATGCCACACCAAAGCTACCGTCCCTCACATTATGCTGGACTGCCAAAGATTTTACACAATCAGACAGACACTCCAAGAAGAAACAGGGCTAGGTACATTGGCATTATTGGCCCAGGTCGAGGCAGTGGATTAAACGCTTCTCGATATATTGACCATACACTGCCATGGTCTGCCCTCAGTCCGGACGTAAACCCTAGAGAGCACTTGTGGGACGAAATCCAACGAATATTTAACGACATTAGACCAAGGCGTGGACTGGCATCCCCATGGCATTCATCAACCGTTCGGTGTATTCCATGTACAGGAGATGCATGTCAGATATCAAAGCAAATGGGGAGCATACCAGGTATTGAAGTCCACACTCTACATCAAGGACATGCCATCATAACGTGACGCCATCACTAACAAAATGTTATCGGAATGACTCTTTATCATCAGAAAAAAACTGCTCCATGCTTGACACTTTAAATACATACAGCAGCTACATGTACATAAATCAGTTTCCATTCACTGTGTGCCACTTTTCTTTCGTGTTTCAGTATATTTTATCAGTTATGTTGAAACATCATCAGCTAGTCCATAAAACCTCTACAGCTGTTTTCATTTGAAAATATAGTTGAATAGCATGTGTTGTTGTTATAAATTTTAAATTAAAAAAGTTCTGTTAATGTTGTTATATTCATAATAATGAAACCTTTGTGTAACATTTGAACCGGTTTCTTTGAAGTTGTTAAAGTCCTCACGCACACGCACGTGCAATGAATGAAGATGCAGTAACAATTAAGGCGGTCTCTCCCTGTCATATCATCCGACCCTTCTGGTTTTGATCTTTGCTGAGGGTTGGAAGCAAGAGTTTCACATGCAGAACTGTGTGTAGGTGCACTCACCCTCATGGGCTAAAACTGAATTGTCAAACACGTATTTTCCATTTTCTAAAGTGTAATGAGTGAACCAGTTTCATTCTTGTAGCAAACATGGTATTTACACGATAATTTGCCTTGTACCGGAGACGAGTTTAACGTGCTGGAATGTTTACCTAACAGGTGAACCCGTGAAGGTCCCGGGGTAGAATAGACCTTCAGCAACCCATGCTTGCCATAAAATGCGACTATGCTTGTAAGAGGCGATTAACGGGATCGGGTGGTCAGGTTCGCTGACTTGGTTGACACATGTCATCGGTTCCCAATTGCGCAGATCGATGTTCATGTTGTTGATCACTGGATTGTCTGGTCCAGACTCGACTATTTACAGACCGCTGCCATATAGCTGTAATATTGCTGAGTGCGGCGAAAACTAAACTCACTCACTCACCTGACAGGTGACATCATTCATGTCAGTGGACGGTCCGGCATTAGAGGACCCGGCGCATTACACAGCGCAAACCCCCGTGTTATCCTTCTTATAACAAGGGAGAAGTTTCCACATTTTGAAGTATTCGATTTTCATTTATTTTGTTTATTACTTAGCATGTATGTATATCAGCTCAGAGATGGGTAACCAGGATACTCAAGACTGGTGGCTACTGAGTAAGATGGCTAATGTTCATGAGGAGATAATTTAACAACAGCCATTCATATGGTATTGTATGTAATAATCATAAAATATAAACACGTAAAGTTTAAATTATGGTTTGAATTTAAAGTAAGTGTATCAGAAGAAAACAAATTCATTATCTTCAGAGTGCATTACTGGTGGTCAAGCTACGTGCAGCTGCGTCATCGGTTCAGCTGAGAACATATCGATCAACGGAGAAATATGCTTACGTGAGTACGTTTTCATCCATAAGTCTTAAGCGTTTCCCACACATCTCCGATGTTTGTTGTTTTTCTTTGACTGCACAACTTTTCCCCTTAATCTCGTATCTCAAGATGATGATGATGATGATGATGATAACGACGATGTTGGTGGTGATGACAGTAGTAATTGTTCACGAATTCAGAATTCAGCCATATTTTCAGCTCGGATTACTGATCTTCATATGTAAGAGGCTTATACTTCAGAAGGGAACAGAATTGCGCAGGCACGTATATCTTTCATAGTGCTAACACTGTCATTGCACTTGGAGGAGGTGCTGGTACGTTAGACGAAGAGGATGTGAGGTGAGGCATTGCTGGCGGCGACAGGCAGGAGGAAGTACTGGTACGCTAGACGAAGAGGATGTGAGGTGAGGCATTGATGGCGGAGACAGACAGGAGGAAGTACTGGTACGTTAGACGAAGAGGATGTGAGGTGAGGCATTGATGGCGGAGACAGACAATAGGAGGTGCTGGTACGTTAGACGAAGAGCATGTGAGGTGAGGCATTGATGGCGGAGACAGACAGGAGGAAGTGCTGGGACGCTAGACGAAGAGGATGTGAGGTGAGGTATTGCTGGCGGAGACAGACAATACGAAGTGCTGGTACGTTAGACGAAGAGGATGTGAGGTGAGGCATTGGTGAGGTGAGGCATTGCTGGGAGAGACAGACAGGATAAAGTGCTGGTACGTTAGAGGAGGAGGATGTGAGGTGAGGCATTGCTGGCGGAGACAGACAGGAGGAAGTACTGGTACGTTAGACGAAGTGGATGTGAGGTGAGACATTGGTGAGGTGAGGCATTGATGGCGGAGACAGACAGAGGATGAAGTGCTGGTACGTTAGACGAAGAGGATGTGAGGTGAGGCATTGCTGGCGGAGACAGGCAGGAGGAAGTGCTGGTACGTTAGACGAAGAGGATGTGAGGTGAGGCTTTGCTGGCGGAGACAGACAGGAGGAAGTGCTGGTACGTTAGACAAAGAAGATGTGAGGTGAGGCACTGCTGGCGGAGACAGACAGGAGGAAGTGCTGGTACGTTAGACAAAAAAGATGTGAGGTGAGGCATTGCTGGCGGAGACAGACAGGAGGAAGTGCTGGTACGTTAGAGGAAGAGGATGTGAGGTGAGGCATTGCTGGCGGAGAGAGACAGGAGGAAGTGCTGGTACGTTAGACGAAGAGGATGTGAGGTGAGGCATTGCTGGCGGAGACAGACAGGAGGAAGTGCTTGTACGTTAGACGAAGAGGATGTGAGGTGAGGCATTGCTGGCGGAGACAGGCAGTAGGAAGTGCTGTTACGTTAGAGGAAGAGGATGTGAGGTGAGGCATTGCTGGCGGAGACAGACAATAGGAGGTGCTGGTACGTTAGACGAAGAGGATGTGAGGTGAGGCATTGCTGGCGGAGACAGACAGGAGGAAGTACTGGTACGTTAGACGAAGAGGATGTGAGGTGAGGCATTGGTGAGGTGAGGCACTGCTGGTGGAGACAGACAGGATGAAGTGTTCGTACGCTAGACGAAGAGGATGTGAGGTGAGGCATTGCTGGCGGAGACAGACAGGAGGATGTACTGGTACGTTAGACGAAGAGGATGTGAGGTGAGGCATTGGTGAGGTGAAGCATTGCTGGCGGAGAGAGACAGAGGAGGAAGTGCTGGTACGTTAGAGGATGTGAGGTGAGGCATTGCTGGGAGAGACAGACAGGAGGAAGTACTGGTACGTTAGAGGACGAGGATGTGAGGTGAGGCATTGCTGGCGGACACACACTGAAGGAAGTGGTCGTACGTTAGACGAAGGGAATGTGAGGTGAGGCATTGCTGGCGGAGACAGACAGGAGGAAGTTCTGGTATGTTAGACGAAGAGGATGTGAGGTGAGGCATTGCTGGCGGAGACAAACTGAAGGAAGTACTGGTACGTTAGACGAAGAGGATGTGAGGTGAGGCATTGCTGGCGGAGACAAACTGAAGGAAGTACTGGTACGTTAGACGAAGAGGATGTGAGGTGAGGCATTGCTGGCGGAGACAGACAGGAGGAAGTGCTGGTACGTTAGACGATGAGGATGTGAGGTGAGGCATTGCTGGCGGAGACAGGCAGGAGGAAGTGCTGGTACGTTAGAGGAAGAGGATGTGAGGTGAGGCATTGCTGGCGGAGACAGGCAGTTTGACGTGCTGGTACGTTAGAGGAAGAGGATGTGAGGTGAGGCATTGCTGGCGGAGACAGACAGGAGGAAGTGCTGGTACGTTAGAGGAAGAGGATGTGAGGTGAGGCATTGCTGGCGGAGACAGGCAGTAGGAAGTGCTGTTACGTTAGAGGAAGAGGATGTGAGGTGAGGCATTGGTGAGGTGAGGCATTGCTGGCGGAGACAGACAATAGGAGGTGCTGGTACGTTAGACGAAGAGGATGTGAGGTGAGGCATTGCTGGCGGAGACAGACAGGAGGAAGTGCTGGTACGTTAGACGAAGAGGATGTGAGGTGAGGCATTGGTGAGGTGAGGCATTGCTGGCGGAGACAGACAATAGGAGGTGCTGGTACGTTAGACGAAGAGGATGTGAGGTGAGGCATTGCTGGCGGAGACAGACAGGAGGAAGTACTGGTACGTTAGACGAAGAGGATGTGAGGTGAGGCATTGGTGAGGTGAGGCACTGCTGGTGGAGACAGACAGGATGAAGTGTTCGTACGCTAGACGAAGAGGATGTGAGGTGAGGCATTGCTGGCGGAGACAGACAGGAGGATGTACTGGTACGTTAGACGAAGAGGATGTGAGGTGAGGCATTGGTGAGGTGAAGCATTGCTGGCGGAGAGAGACAGAGGAGGAAGTGCTGGTACGTTAGAGGATGTGAGGTGAGGCATTGCTGGGAGAGACAGACAGGAGGAAGTACTGGTACGTTAGAGGACGAGGATGTGAGGTGAGGCATTGCTGGCGGACACACACTGAAGGAAGTGGTCGTACGTTAGACGAAGGGAATGTGAGGTGAGGCATTGCTGGCGGAGACAGACAGGAGGAAGTTCTGGTATGTTAGACGAAGAGGATGTGAGGTGAGGCATTGCTGGCGGAGACAAACTGAAGGAAGTACTGGTACGTTAGACGAAGAGGATGTGAGGTGAGGCATTGCTGGCGGAGACAAACTGAAGGAAGTACTGGTACGTTAGACGAAGAGGATGTGAGGTGAGGCATTGCTGGCGGAGACAGACAGGAGGAAGTGCTGGTACGTTAGACGATGAGGATGTGAGGTGAGGCATTGCTGGCGGAGACAGGCAGGAGGAAGTGCTGGTACGTTAGAGGAAGAGGATGTGAGGTGAGGCATTGCTGGCGGAGACAGGCAGTTTGACGTGCTGGTACGTTAGAGGAAGAGGATGTGAGGTGAGGCATTGCTGGCGGAGACAGGCAGTAGGAAGTGCTGGTACCTTAGAGGAAGAGAATGTGAGGTGAGGCATTGCTGGCGGAGACAGACAGGAGGAAGTGCTGGTACGCTAGACGATGAGGATGTGAGGTGAGGCATTGCTGGCGGAGACAGGCAGTTTGAAGTGCTGGTACGTTAGAGGAAGAGGATGTGAGGTGAGGCATTGCTGGCGGAGACAGACAGTAGGAAGTGCTGTTACGTTAGAGGAAGAGGATGTGAGGTGAGGCATTGGTGAGGTGAGGCATTGCTGGCGGAGACAGACAATAGGAGGTGCTGGTACGTTAGACGAAGAGGATGTGAGGTGAGGCATTGCTGGCGGAGACAGACAGGAGGAAGTGCTGGTACGTTAGACGAAGAGGATGTGAGGTGAGGCATTGGTGAGGTGAGGCATTGCTGGTGGAGACAGACAGGATGAAGTGTTCGTACGCTAGACGAAGAGGATGTGAGGTGAGGCATTGCTGGCGGAGACAGACAGGAGGATGTACTGGTACGTTAGACGAAGAGGATGTGAGGTGAGGCATTGGTGAGGTGAAGCATTGCTGGCGGAGAGAGACAGAGGAGGAAGTGCTGGTACGTTAGAGGAAGAGGATGTGAGGTGAGGCATTGCTGGGAGAGACAGACAGGAGAAAGTACTGGTACGTTAGAGGACGAGGATGTGAGGTGAGGCATTGCTGGCGGAGACACACTGAAGGAAGTGCTCGTACGTTAGACGAAGGGGATGTGAGGTGAGGCATTGCTGGCGGAGACAGACAGGAGGAAGTTCTGGTATGTTAGACGAAGAGGATGTGAGGTGAGGCATTGCTGGCGGAGACAAACTGGAGGAAGTACTGGTACGTTAGACGAAGAGGATGTGAGGTGAGGCATTGCTGGCGGAGACAGACAGGAGGAAGTGCTGGGACGCTAGACGATGAGGATGTGAGGAGAGGCATTGCTGGCGGAGACAGGCAGGAGGAAGTGCTGGTACGTTAGAGGAAGAGGATGTGAGGTGAGGCATTGGTGGCGCAGACAGTCAGGAGGAAGTGCTGGTACGTTAGATGAAGAGGATGTGAGGTGAGGCATTGGTGAGGTGAGGCATTGCTGGTGGAGAGAGACAGGATGAAGTGCTGGTACGCTAGACGAAGAGGATGTGAGGTGAGGCATTGCTGGCGGAGACAGACAGGAGGAAGTACTGGTACGTTGGACGAAGAGGATGTGAGGTGAGGCATTGGTGAGGTGAGGCATTGCTGGTGGAGACAGACAGGATGAAGTGCTGGTACGTTAGACGAAGAGGATGTGAGGTGAGGCATTGCTGGCGGACACAGACAGGAGGAAGTACTGGTACGTTAGACGAAGAAGATGTGAGGTGAGGCATTGCTGGCGGAGACAGACAGGAGGAAGTGCTGGTACGTTAGACGAAGACGATGTGAGGTGAGGCATTGCTGGCGGAGACAGACAGGAGGAAGTACTGGTACGTTAGACGAAGAGGATGTGAGTGAGTGAGTGAGTTAACATTTAACGTCACATCGGCAGTATTGCAGCCATATCGTGACGAGAGCATTCTTAAAAAAGAAATCTATGTATATGATGAAAACCTGTCGACGACGGACAATAAAACAACTAGAATATCACAATAAATAAAACTAGCGTGAAAAGTTAAAACTAATATTCCTATTCAGACAATACAATATAAAAACAGGCTATATAGATCACCAACAACTGAAGGTAGATCACCATACCAGGGGCCATGGGGACTTACAGTGCTTCTGCTACCTGCATGGTCCCTAGCTGGATTTACATCATCCCCCCAGCTGCTGGTGATTGTATGCAAGATTAGCCACAAATTAAAATGACAGAAATACTACGGCTAAGAAAAAAGGGAAGATCAAATTTGACTTCAAATGTTTTGGGACTTACGTACCCTCTCAGGAGGACAATAATTTCACAGTGCTTTAACCCCCCTCGAGGATACAGCCACTAACACTCTAAGTTACTTATTCAAACTTCCTAGCATAAAATATTTATCTATTTACAATTCATTTAGCAAATCTAATTCGTTTAAAAATGCAATAATTAAATGAGAGCTAACAGAATTAAAAAGATCCTTCAAAGTTCGTGAATTAAAATATTTATCCCTTGTGATGGAATATTCAACACAGTCAAGCAGGACATGCTTGACTGTGATTCTTTCATCACAAGGGATACAAAACGGAGGATCTTCACCTTTAAGCAAATATTCATGTGTGTATCGTGTGTGGCCAATACGACATCGTCGCATGATGACCTCCTCAAATCTGGACTGACAACCCAAGTAGGTGTAACCGATATTAGGTTTTATTTCATGTAATTTATTTATACCTACCTGGGTGTCCCACTTCTTTTGCATCAGATGACGGATATAAGATCTTATTGTAGCTTTATAATCTGAGTATGGAATAAGAAGGGGTGTCACAGATTTGTTGAGTGCTGCCTTAGCAGCAATATCCGCCATTGTGTTACCAGAAATGCCAACGTGACAAGGTAACCAGCAAAGGACGATGTCGCACTGGCCAGTGGCAAGATTATTATACAATTCAATAATTTCTAGTAAAAGTGGATGTTTACAAGAAATATTTTTAATAGCCTGAAGGCAAGAAAGAGAGTCTGAATAGATTATATACTGTTTACGTTTCGGGTGTCTTTGTATGTATTTAAGAGCTGTTAGTATGGCGTTAGCTTCTGCTGTAAAGATAGAGCTATTATCTGGTAATCTAGAAGATATTGTTCTGGATCCAATGACAGTGGCACAAGCCACAGCGCCACCATCCTTGGACCCATCTGTAAATAAGGATTTATAATTGCTATATTTATGTTTTAGTTGATTATATTCTTGTTTATATTGTAATTCATTAGTTTCTGATTTTTTCAATGTGGTTAATGTTAGGTCCACTTCGGGCCTAACCAATTGCCAAGGAGAAGAAAGAAGACGGGAGGGAGCTATGTTTTCCAGCCCAATGCCGGCCGAAGAAAGAAATGGTTTAATTCTGTGTCCTAGAGGTGGAACAACAGAAGATTTTTTATTGTATAAATCGTCGTAAAGGGGATTGAAAACACAGTTATAGGCAGGGTTAGATTCATTAGAGTATAATTTAGTAATGTATTGTAAAGCTAACTTAATACGGCGCTGCTCAAGAGATGGTTCACCAGCCTCAACATAGAGACTGTCAATAGGTGAAGTTCTGAAGGAACCAAGACAAAGTCTTAGACCTTGGTGATGGACAGAATCTAATAGTTTCAGGTTGCTTTTACAGGCTCCACCATATACGATGGAGCCATAATCAAGTTTTGAGCGGATGAGTGATCTATACAAGTGAAGGAGGGTAGTCTGATCCCCTCCCCACTTTGAATTAGAAACAACCTTTAATAAATCGAGTGCCTTCAAGCATTTGGTTTTAAGGGATTTAATATGGGGCAAAAAGGTCAAATGTGAATCAAAAACAAGTCCCAAGAACTTAGCCTCCTTGACAACCTTGATAGGGTTGCCACTTAGAAATAGTTCTGGGTCTTTATGAGGTTTATATTTACGGCAGAAATGTATACAATTGGTTTTTGATTTAGAAAATTTGAAGCCATTTTCAAGACACCATTTATCTATTTTGTTCAAACACAGCTGCAGTTGCCGTTCAATAGTATGCATATTTTGCCCTCGACAAGAAATATTAAAATCATCCACAAATAACGATCCATCAATTGAATCGTTTAAAACTTTTGATAAACTATTTATCTTTATACTAAAAAGAGTGGCAGACAAAATACTGCCTTGTGGAACACCCTGATCCTGATTGTAATGATCAGACAGGGTAGAACCCACTCGGACTTGAAATTGTCTGTTATTTAAAAAATTGCCTATGAATTCAGGCAAACGACCTCGCAAACCGAAATCATGTAAATCTCTCAAAATGCCATATTTCCAGGTTGTGTCATATGCCTTCTCGAGATCAAAAAAGATAGACACAGCGTGTTGTTTATTAATCAGCGCGTTTTTCACAAATGAGTCTAAACGCACTAAGTGATCGACAGTACTTCTGTTTTTACGGAAACCACATTGGATATCTGTTATGAGGTTATTTGTTTCCAAGTACCAAACAAGTCGATTATTTATCATGCGTTCCATGGTCTTACAAACACAGCTAGTTAATGAAATCGGACGATAATTAGATGGATCACGTCCAGGTTTAGGTATTGGTACTACTATGGCATCACGCCATGAAGAAGGAAATTTCCCGGAAGTCCAAATATCATCAAAAATTGTTAAGAGCGTCTCTAAACAGGATTCTGGTAAGTGCTTCAGGAGTTGATAATGTATGTTATCAGCTCCTGTAGCAGTATCATGAGCTTGTTCAAGAGCAGTATTGAGCTCATGAATAGAAAAAGTTTCATTATAATCTTCCCCATTATCTGATTTGAAATTAATATTTAACATTTCTTGTTGTTCTTGATACTGCTGGAATTTAGGTAAATAATTAGAAGAGGAAGAGTGTTTAGCGAGTATTTCGCCCAGTTTATTTGCGATATCTGATTTATCAGTAAGTAACTGATCTCCATGTTTAAGATGATGGACACTAGATTTAGTACCTTTACCTTTAATTTTTTTGGACCATGTTCCATACCTTGGACATGGGTGTCCGAGAATTTATTTTAGATACAAAATTTTGCCAAGATAGGCGTTTGTTCTGTTTAAAAGTACGCCGTGCTTTAGCATTTAAAATTTTAAATTTATTTAAATTATGTACCATTGGATGGCGACGGAAATATCGTTCAGCCTCTTTCCTTGCCTTCCTAGCTTGCTTGCAGTTGTCATTGAACCATGGTTTGCGTATATGAGGAACAGCAGAGGACTTAGGGATACATTCATCAGCTATTATATTTAATTCTTCAGAGAAACATTTTATGGGATCAGGACTGTTCATGAAAATTGCAGGTTTTAATTTGGTAAGACACAGGGTTTCATATAAAACCCAGTCAGCTTTTTTGAAATTCCATCGTGATGACGGGGGAACATCAGATGGTGACACAGGTTTCAGAATTGTAGGAAAGTGGTCACTTCCACAGAGGTCATCGTGAACTGACCATGTGAATTCACTCAACAAAGTTGAATCTGCAAGAGACAGATCTAGGGATGAATAAGTACCTGTGCCAGGATGCAAGTATGTTACTGAATCATCATTAAAGATGCACAGGTCATTGTCAGCTATGAAATCCTCAATCATTCTGCCTTTCTGATTTATACTTGAACTTCCCCATAAAGGAGTATGTCCATTGAAATCGCCCATGATGATAAAGGGCTTTGGAAGCTGGTCACACAAGTTTTGAAGATCAGGCTTCTGAATATTGGAAGACGGGGGAAGGTACAAGGAACAGAGTGTGAAGGCAATGTGTAGTGTGAGACGGACTGCTAAAACTTGCAAGTTAGTGTTAAGAGGAACAGGACTGTGAATGACGTCCCGTCGCACAAGAACAGATGCGCCACCGGTAGCTTTATCGCCCGGTGGTGAAAAAATATGAAAAGGACTATAACGTCTTATATCACACTTATCTGTATGTTTAAGGTATGTCTCTTGTAAACAAACTGCTGATGGATGTTGATCTTGTGCTAATAACTGGAGTTCATGGAAATTATGCCGAAGTCCTCTGCAGTTCCACTGAATGATATGATTTGAGCTACTCATGGCGGTTCAATGGGAGATCGAGATCGAGATGGAGTTCCACTCGCCAGGTTAGGCAATGTAGGAGTGGTTTCCATCTGAAGAAGTTCAAAGGTGTTATGAACCTCAGTAGGTTTGGTGGACGGTGGAACCTCCAAGTCTTGGAGGGACCTGTGTTTCTTCTTTGATTGTTTTTTAATTTTTCCTGTATGCGCAGTGCACAGAACTGTATCATTGTCCTTTTGAACATTGGATGACGAAGCTTTTGACTGATGGACTTCTGTCTGAGAGGCTGATGTTGATGTTTGTGAATCACTGTGATTAAGAAGATGAGAGTCCTCAAGGGGAAGATGTCCTTTAACCCATGAAATGTCGGTTTGACATGATACTGAAACTTTAGTTGAAGTTGGGGTCGAGACTGCGGCTGAATATGTTCTGGCTGAACAGGGAGACTGTGATGACACTAGTTTTTTGGCTTCATTATAGGACACATTGTTAGTGCACTTGTATTTAAGAATTTGGGCTTCATGTACGAAACGGGGACATGATTTTGAGGAAGCAAGATGGTCACCACTGCAGTTAGCACACTTCAGAGACTCATTCGTGCACACTGAACTCTCATGAGCTCCACTGCATCGAGAACATGTAACATTGAGATGACAGTTCTTGGCTCCATGACCGAACTTTTGGCAGTTATAACATCGGAGTGGGTTTGGGACATATACGTCCACTCCGATATTGAAGTATCCAGCTTTAACACATGTAGGGAGTTTGGAAAGAGAAAACGTAAAAAGATAAGTGTGGGTCTTAATGATAGAATTATTTTGTTTTCTAGTGAAACGTTTCACAGCCGTGACCCCTTGATGTTTCATTTCAGTGACAATCTCGTCTTCACTCATGTCGGAGAGACAACGAGCGCGATCACGGACGATTCCACGACAGGAATTCAGTGTTTTGTGTACAGTAACCACCACTGGAACATTGGCAAATTGTTTGATGGATAAAAGGTTCACAGATTGCTGCTTTCTAGAACATTCAACAAGCAAAGATCCAGAACGGAGGCGAGTAACATTGTTAACCTCACCACAACATACATTAATAGCCTTAGAAATGGCGAACGGGTTCAATTTTAAGGGAGTATGGTCCGCAGCTTCAATTACAATAAATCGAACCCATGAATCTACAGTAGAGTTATGGTCATCATCTGAGGAACTTGCATCTGAGTGACGTCTCTTGGAACCAGCGAGTTTTTTAGACATAGTGAAAAGGATTGGTTCGGCACCCCTGCTCCCCACCCGCCATGGAGCGTCAACAAGGACTGTGTCAATAAGCACCGGGTATCCAAGGTGCTGACACCAGGGATACAGGGGTGTTATACTCCGGAGAATATGACTTGAATAGCTGTATTTTGTCAACCAATTTGATGCCAGACTGGTCCGGACCTTGACAAGAAATTGAAGACATACATTATTCAGAGGTCAACATCACCAGATTGGCCCATGAGCCACCGCCTTCTGGCATAAGACTCTAGGCAGTATAATATAAACTATAATTTGTGCAATAGATGTCAAAAGTGCCAATACCCAATAACAAATACAATGTGCAAAAATAGTCACCATGCACAGGGCTTGGCGTGACCAGCCGATTGATAGAACCGGGCCCGTTCTACCACCCGTCTAGGTGAAGTCAGGGCCAAAGTGGTGTGTTAGGCAATAGGAAC
The DNA here is from genome assembly GCF_037392515.1 of Haliotis asinina. Taxonomy (NCBI): domain Eukaryota; kingdom Metazoa; phylum Mollusca; class Gastropoda; order Lepetellida; family Haliotidae; genus Haliotis; species Haliotis asinina. The sequence goes on from NC_090290.1 coordinate 583,252, forward strand.
ACGGTTCCAGGCCCCTATTGCCCTCAACCACCAGGATCCCCTCCTCCACCGACACAGGGCCGCAACCCACGGCTAACAGGTTGGTGGACCAAATATCCCCCCGGGTCCACTACGGGGGTGTCGGCGAGCTCTTGGCGTTACCCAGCACCCACCACGAGGAGGTGGCTCGCCACGGGTGCCACGAAGAGGATGTGAGGTGAGGCATTGCTGGCGGAGACAGACAGGAGGAAGTGCTGGTACGTTAGACGAAGAGGATGTGAAGTGAGGCATTGCTGGCGGAGACAGACAGGAGGAAGTACTGGTACGTTAGACGAAGAGGTTGTGAGGTGAGGCATTGCTGGCGGAGACAGACAGGAGGAAGTGCTAGTACGTTAGACGAAGAGGATGTGAGGTGAGGCATTGCTGGCGGAGACAGACAGGAGGAAGTGCTTGTACGTTAGACGAAGAGGATGTGAGGTGAGGCATTGCTGGCGGACACAGACAGGAGGAAGTACTGGTACGTTAGACGAAGAGGATGTGAGGTGAGGCATTGCTGGGGGACACAGACAGGAGGAAGTACTGATCATGAGAGAAGAAGCAGATGATGATGGCCATGATGGTCATGATGATGATGTGTTGATGACGACCACGACAACGACGGTGAAGAGGATGAAGTTTTCAACACATCACGCCGTCCACGCCCCGGTACAAGTGGCTTATCACACCCTACCGTTTCACGTCCCACAAGTGCCTCCTCATGTGGTTCACACCCTTCACTTGCTCCCATACAGTGTTCGTCGCTCCGCTTTACGTCTTACCACAAGTGGTCCAGCACGTGGTCGTTCTGACACATCCCGTTCTGTCAAAACTGTACGCACTGCGCGTCCTTGCAAATAAAAATAGTGAGTGTCAGAGCTCATGAGAAAATATATTCATTTATCAAACATTTCAAGCTGGCTTTCTTCAACATATGAATCAAAAGAACTAGGCCAACCTAAGAAGCGGACCAAAACATGTGTCTCTTCTCTCACACGTGTCATCGTTAAGACCTTCTCTACTCATTATCTTCTTATTTGTAAACTTTGTGCAGTTCATCAGTGTAAAACCTTTGCTGAAAGATTTCCTATGTCTGTATTTCAGAACTACTGGACTTCTTGCTTTTTTTGGTTATAACAAAGGTGTGGCATACAAGTCTTGCCATACTTTCAATTCGTTGCTTTTATTGACTTGGGTGGGAGATAAAAGGGGTAAAGGTGAATGTAAGGTATGTTTATAGTTGTACAACAAATCAGATAGAGCACTGAGATAATGTTTGATGTCTTTGCACGTCATGTAACGTGTGATCAAAGGCTTCAGGCTTCCGTTGAAGCGTTCCACATAATGACTTTTAATGTGTTCGCTGCATGCAATAGTAATGGTAATATTTAGTTTTTCATAAAAGGATTTGAAGACTCCCTTAAACTCACTCCCGCTATGTACGAGATTCCCTTTCCTGAAGCATTTTTAAAGGCTTTCAGCAGAGACTTTGGTCTCTTATTTCCCAAAGGATCTACTCAACATGTCAGTCAAGACAAGCAAATATTAATGATTATAAGTGCTGTAGCATGAAAGATCAGCATGGTCCACATCCACTGTATTCACCGTGACTTTCGTCCTATTAAGTTTATGCTCGACGGGTTGTGTAAACTGTAAGCATCTTGGTTGTTGACAAATCATTTCACCTTGCTGGCCTTAATATCAGGTTGGGACTTGCCTTTTGTACATTCCCATCTGCGCTAGTCATGTTATATGAATGTTAAAGGTCACATGCAACGTAAAATACAACTTTGCAGATTCTGGTACCTTTCGGTGTGCACTTACCGAAACAAATCATAAAAAATGCCAATTCAACCTGTAAAGTTGAAAAAAAACGCGATGAAAAAAAGCCCGCGAAATCGGAGTTCCAACGTTTCACTAAATTCCCCCCAGCGCTGGGGGGAAAACTGGTTTCAACAGCTGTGCTGCGCTGCGTCCATAACGCATGCGCAGTGAATAGGTTCGCGGAGCTTGAAACAGTATGCATGCCCAGCGTCTGAGGTCGTGAGCAATAGTCTAATCTAGGTTGTGTACACAAACAAGTACATAATCTACTCGTTACGTAAAACAACTTGTTGACTATGGCAAGCAGTCTCTGTCACAGAGAAAACTCAGTGTCTCGTTTATTCACACCTATATGTCTGTCTGCCTGTCTGCTAAAGACAACATGCAATACACAGCTTCAATCATTGACAACGTGCAATTTGAACTTAACACCTATCAGACTATACGACATAAAGAAAATAAGTTGATTTATGACTCGTGCATACCGAGTCCCGTGTCTGCCACATTATGTAATTAGGCACGTGTGATACACATGACGTTTTTATGTCTGTGGGTTGCAAACAAACTACATTAATTTTTTTTGGGATGACTGGATCTGACGGAAACTGGTGCAAACTCTTGTCAGTTTCAAGTCCTGCTTTGTACTTGGACGAATGACGGATTCCAGCCACGCAGTAGTTTACCATCTCTACTGACATGATTTTTTATTGGTTCGAGCGCAAATTAAGAGAACATGTATTTTCCAAACCCAACATCTCTATATACATTCTTCATGGATAACGACTTCTTTTCGTGTATATGATTTTGTTTGACAACAGTATATGAATCCATACTGAAACGACGCATCAAGTACACAAAAAGAAGTTGTTATCCATAAAGAATCTTACTTTCTTGTGACTGGCTATACTTCTAAAATGCCCATCAAACAGATCATCTTTCTGTACACACAATCAGGGAGCCTATATAGAGAGTATCCCTGACACAATGAACCCTCAGCATGTCAGCAAATGAAACAGCCAATCAGAATCCGTCGTTACACTTGAGTGCATATCCACCCGCTATGACTGGGTTCGGTCTCCCGAGGGCTTCGTTTCAGGGGAAGTAAGCCCAAGTACAAAATATTGCACTTTTGAATCGCGATTGTACGCTTATAATTTTGTTTATTTGGTTTTTTAAAAGCAGCAATGTATATTATATGTCATGAATAAGTGATAAATGTGTTTTAATTATGTTTGATTTTTTGGTTGCATGTGACCTTTAGCCCTTTACCGACTGGTAAAGACATAGTGTTGTGACTGAAGATTATATTGAAACTACTTGAGTTAAGGGTTAAAAAAGGGTATGAAAGAAGGGCTCCTTAAAAATGCTATTGTTCTCCCCAGGAATGTCATTGTTCTCCCCTGGAATGCCAGTGTTCTCCTTAAAAATGCTTGTATCTGGCTCGAACTGTGCACTTTCCCTCTACTCATACACATCTGTTGACTTTACATTTGAAACATCATTTCAGTTAATAAAAGTTATTCAAGCAGAAGTTGGTATTTAGTATGATAAACAATAATTTTGGGATCTGTTGTGAATTCTTGTAGAAAATCTCGATTTATGTGGGTTCGTGATGAAAATGCGACTATGCTTGTCGTAAGAGGCGACTAACGGGATCGGGTGGTCAGGCTCGCTGACTTGGTTGGCACATGTCATCGGTTCCCACCAGTTTCTCCTGCTGTTGATCACTGGATTGTCTGGTCCAGACTCAATGATTTACAGACCACCGCCATATAGCTGTAATATTGATGAGTGCGGCGTAAAACTAAACTCACTCACTCACACACGCTAACAAAATACATTTTATTTCTTACCATACTGAAAGGTTACAGTGACCTTGACATTAGTAGACACATTCTTAATCAAATTGTCAAAGGCTTGCGAATGTATATGAATGCAATATATATCTTCCAATTTGAACATGTATAATACAGCTCATAGTCGAATGGTCTGTCTCAAATCTTCCCTGATATTGTCTATTTATATTGTCGGCAATATAAAGCACATAGTAATTGAAACATGTATCTACAGTATGGTTCAAAATTATTGAGAATAGCTAAAGCATTTCATATTATTAAACGAGAACAAATCAGATAAAATTGAATGTATTGTGAAAGTGAAGTGACCTTTTCATGTTGTGTAGGTAACAATTTAATATTTTATCAAGTCTCCTTGAGCTTCACGGCACAGTCTAAGACGGGTAGGCATACTTCCTATCAGAGAGGTTAGTGTCTCGTGAGTTATGCTGTCCCAGTATCGGACCACTTCTCTCTTCATGTCTTCAATTTTTGTCAACCCCTTTTGATTCACACATTCCTTCATCATCCCCCAAATGTTCTCAATGGGATTTAAGTCAGGACTATATGCAGGAAATGGTAATGCAGTCACATTTTTCTCCTGAAACCACTGCTTGGCATGTTTTGCGGTGTGTTTAGGATCATTATCTTGCTGCAAAATCCAGTCATTTCCATAAAACACATGTGCACTTGGAAGGAGAAAATTATCTAATATGTTAGTGTAGCGTTGACTTGTCAGATTTCCCTCAAACACACACAGCGGGGTCGTTCCTAATAAGGATATCCCTCCCCATACATGAAACTTTGGGCTGTATTTAGGTCGTCGATACAACGGTGCTGACGCAGACTTTGTCCATATTTTCAAATTATTGGGATATACCCATATTGAGCTTTCATCAGTAAAAATCACATTTTCCCAGTCAAAGTTTTCATGTGCCAAACACCACTCAACACGCCTGTCTTTATGTTCTTGTTTCATGAGAGGAGAAGGAATTCCAGTCTTTTTCTCCCATCCAAGATCAATCAAATTTCTTCTAACTGTAGATTTTGATACAACTGTTGATCCCCTTTCTATCATTTCATACCTGATTTTGGAGATGCTTGCCCTTTGCTTTTCGGACGCTAAAATTCCCAGCCGGACGCGATCTGAGAAGTCCAATTTTCTGGGTCTCCCTGCTCCTTTCTGGTGCCCAAAATCCTTTCCCTCTTTAAAACCCTTCCTAATCCTATACACAGTAGAAAGAGGAGTTCTTGTTCTCTCTGCCAATGTATTTACATCATCAATTCCTTGATTACACAACTTAAAAATCAACCTTCTTTTATCTTCAGCAGACATTGTTGACAGTGCTGAGGAAAATGACGTCTGCTACAAATTCAGGGGAGGTAACTCTAATTGTACTATACTCAGTAGGCCAAGATGTGTTACCTCCCTGATACCATTACTTAGTTTTAAGTATCAGTGAATCAGTTGAGGTGTTAGGATAGCTCAAAGTAAGAAGAAAAATTCTCAATAATTATGAACCAGACTATAGTGCACTCCCATTAAAGAAGTCAATGAGACCAAATTTCTCGGTATCAGTTTTGACAAACATCTCACCTTTTAGGCACATTTTGAATATCTTTAAGCTAAATGTTTGAAGGCACCAGATTTGAAAAAAAAGGTCTTTTCCAGTTACAAGCGGGAACGTGATCAATCATCTCACTTCATTTTTATATATCACTTATCTGTTCAAAACTCCATCATTTATGGTGCCGACTTTAAACGCACTCTGAAAATGTCTGGTTCTCGTCACCAGCAAGGACTATGTCTATCCGACAGTTTTGACGTTGACACTGAAGAACCATCGCTTAAGCAGCGTCGAATTACACACTGTTGATACTAGAATGTAACTTGGTTATTTCCTAAGTCCACCCCTCCCTCCAACTGTGTGTTAAATCCTCTATATGAAGTTGTTTACAATAAAAAGACATTCCACCTCTTGGAATAAGAATTCAGTTTCTCATTTCAGCTATTGATATTGCACTCACTCACTCCTTTCCGCGTGATCTCTTCTTCACTTTGGTATTTAGCAAGGCATTGAAAGCAGTTCTCAACAATCTCAACAAATCTGTGACACCACTTATATAATATTCATGCTCTTGATCACTGGATGATTGTATAGTCCAAAATTGATTAATTCAGTGCAGGAATATTAGGTGCGGCGTTAAACAGCAAACGAAACTAACTTTGACATGCAACTGACCTCATGATGAATCTGGGGTACTTAAATCCAACAACAGAAACCTCGACCCAGTTCAATTACATGTTGAACGTCAGTCCAAAAGAATACAGAATTTCGATAATCCTATATATAGATTCTACGGAAGCGCTGAAGGGACATGAGTATGAGAATTTTTTTTAATATATATTTCGTGCGCACGAGATACTAAAATGTGCGCACGATATAATATAGCGTGCGCACGATATAGGAAAACGTGCGCACGATATAATATAGCGTGCGCACGATATAATATAGCGTGCGCACGATATACCAAAGCGTGCGCACGATATGATAAAGCGTGCGCACGATATAATAAAGCGTGCGCACTATATAACATAGCGTGCGCACAAAATGAAAGGAGACACGTATTTTTAAATGTTAAATCGTGCGCACGAGATACTATAGCGTGCGCACGCTTTGTTAAAGCGTGCGCACGCTTTGTTAAAGCGTGCGCACACTATATCATATCGTGCGCACGCTATGTAAAATCGTGCGCACGCTTTGTTAAATCGTGCGCACACTATACTATACCGTGCGCACGCTATAGTATCTCGTGCGCACGATTTAACATTTAAAAATACGTGTCTCCTTTCATTTTGTGCGCACGCTATGTTATATAGTGCGCACGCTTTATTATATCGTGCGCACGCTTTATCATATCGTGCGCACGCTTTGGTATATCGTGCGCACGCTATATTATATCGTGCGCACGTTTTCGTATAACGTGCGCACGCTTTCCTATATCGTGCGCACGCTATATTACATCGTGCGCACATTTTAGTATCTCGTGCGCACGAAATATATATTAAAAAAATTCTCATACTCATGTCCCTTCAGCGCTTCCGTAAGATTCCAATGGGTGTGATGGTGAAAACAGTTGTGAGAATTCAAGTATTCTTTAAAACTGTTATTTATAGTTATACGTATTGATGATGAAAATCGTTGTAAAGAAATGGCGAGCACTCAGTTGCTTTAACAGACACCAAAATGGACTTTGTACCATGTAACGTGCATGGTGCGAGCTGAGACATTTCGTGCGGAAACAAATATACATGACAACAGCTTAATATCCGAAAGCTGTTCGTCAAATTATATCAACATTGCATGTGAACATATACTTGACTGTAGCCTCCAAGTGTACATTGCATCCAGAAGGCAGTAGTTTCAAAGATACAGAACTACACCAAGCTGAAATCACTGCTTACCAACACGGAAGCGCAGGTGCGTGTTTGCTGTAGAGTTCGTGTTTAGGCTTAGTTGAATCTGAAGAACTGCAACGGTTTATATAAACACAACACTAGGGCTTCAGCTCGTATAGCACCTCATCATGAATGGTCACAGGTCATTTGGTTATGTATATTAGTTGCTGTCAGAGCAGTGTACACTGCAAACACACCAGCTCCTTGCAACAGGACAACAATGAAGGCGGCAACAGTGGTGTTTTTCACTCTCCAGTTGACCGCAGCTTCAGGTAATGTATATTCCCCTATTGATCAAGTATACTACTTTTATCTTCACCAAGTGAGTGAGTGGGCGAGTGAGCGAGTTTACTTTTACGCCCCTGTTAGCAATGTTCTAGCGAATCACGACAGGGGACACCAGAAATAGGCTCCCCACATTTCCACGTGGTAGTATTCTATACCCCATCTATTACCAAGTTGTTTTAGTATATCACTGGCCTCCTCGTGTTTGTGTTCTATATCCTATCACATCTATTACCATGTTGTTTAAGTGTATCGATACTGGCCTCACAAATTCATTCTTTAACATTGCTAAACTTGACATGGCATTTTCCTATCCTGACATTTCCTCGCAACTTTTTTTGTAACCAGAAGGACCATTCCCCACACTTGTCATAAAATAGTACCACTACAGATGTTGTGAGATTAATTGATCTGTGCATTTATGCCCCCGCCCTGTACAGGGTGCGTTCTACTAGAGAAACTATGGAAGTGTTCCATCAGGATGTCCACAGCCATTCCTCGTCCCTGACAGTATTCCAAAGACCGAGTCGTCGTGTATGCCACACACGAATCAATTATCCTATCACAAATTGCCCTACCAGTAGAGCTGGAGTGGACATGTGGACACAGACAATCAGTGGCCTGTCGCTACTGCTGTTCACCGATGGAGATGGAGACCAGAAGATGCCGGTCTTGCCATTCACCGACCAACTCTTGGTTGTCCAGTTAGCTATGATTACACAATGCCATTTAGAAACTGGTCATATGTAGCATATGTCATATTGGGGATTACACTTTCTTAGTAAAGTACAAATTCTAGTACTTTTGGTTGAGTCCTATACTGGATTCGAACCTACACCCTCAAAGTCAGGCACCTTATCGCCAGCACACAAAGTCAGCCGCTTTACCCGCTCAGCCACCGGGACTTCCACAAAAAGTGTAATCATAGGTTTTGGCCATGGGAGCCGTACCACTTCACACTTATCAGAGGGGTACACAAAGTACGCCGTCTAGACTACCAGTTGTCCGACTTCTGTGGACGTCGCGGTGGCTGAGCGGGCTAGACGACTGACTTTGTGTGCAGATGATTAGGTGCCGAGGTTGAGGGTTCAAGTCGGGCATGGGACTCAACCAAAAAAGTACTAGAATTTATACCTTACTAAGAAAGTGTAATCCCATATATGACATATGATACATTCTCTAGTTAGCTGACGATCTTTCCATGGATGGGACTTTCTCATCATGTCCGATCCTATGGAATCAGTTCAAAATCATCCACGCATAAAGAAGCTCTGTGACGTACCTCCTGGTGTTTGCTCCCCAGACCGTCGCACCCAGACCTACCGCCATCTCTTCAGTTGACTGAAGGAAGAAATACAACAACGAGTACTGCGAGATCTGTTCCCGACCACAGCCCAGACCGACTTCAAAACAGGCCGCCATCCGCACTGTTCAAGAGGATTTTCATACAACACGAGTCCAAGGTTTCTACTTCCATTACACACAGGCAATCAGGAGGAAGGTACAAAACCTAGGGTTATGAGTCCATAACAGGGAAGACCTGGCTGTCGGTTCATGTGTAAGAAGCACACAAGCACTGTCGTTCCTCCGCAGCCGGGGTACTGGATGCCTGGATCGACGCCATTGGCAACACTCCGCCACACAACAACGCCGACCACTTCAACGATTACATTGTGACCACCTGGGTCGATGATGAAACCAAGTTCCCCATCACTCTGTGGAATCACCATCGCAACCTTGGACCCCGAACGAACAACATTATGGTTCAATTATCGGATGAAAAAGACCTTGTCTCACAGCCACCACAGCATCTTCAGATTCATCGTGCCAGTCCATAAAATCGGTAAATCCGAGTCAGCGAGGATACCACAGCTGGATTTTGGGGCTGCTGTACGTCCCAGGAACGCGTATATCGTGAGGAGAACAGGCTCTTCAGACATATATGGGATTAACATGAAACCAGGCCGGAAAACGTTCCTGGATTTACTGGACGTTTGTATCCACCAGCCATCTAAGCTGCCTCTGTATGTGAAAACGTGCAGAAGAAATGCTTAATAGTGATGTGAACACTCTGTGAAATAAAGTGTCAACATTGTGAAGAAGTATTGAAGAAATGATCATTTACACTTATATATGTATAATAAGTAATATCTTGGTAAATTCTTTTTGTTTCATTTTGTAAAGGTCACGAAGGGTTCGTGATGTAATAGCTACCACCCATGTGTATTTAAGGCGTATGGCTATTGGGTCTTATGACTAATATAACAGGGTGACACCAAACGGAGGAATTGCCAGGAGATGGACTCGCTTGGAATGCCGATGCACTGAATATGTATCCGTATCTTTGTCCAATTTCATAGTTCTGTTGTAAAGCACACATTTCTGGTTGTTTTTGTCAGCGGTTGGTAGTTTTCGCTCCATATGTATCAAGGGGGCTGTTGGGTCTTGAGGATGAAGAAACGTGATTCGGTGGCCTAATTCATCTTCTCTCAGTGTATATGTGAATACGTCAACAATATTATAGCAGACAGTGGACACTGGATTAGTTACATCAGTAACAGATTAGTTGCAGCAGTCATTGGTAAACGAGGTGGTAGATTTGCCTAAAGGTGGGAGTACGTGGGTAAGGTGTTGGCATTATTGTAGAATAATGTGTCAGGGGATGAGAGTAGCAGGCGGGTTTTCACATGGTTCATGAGATCCTAGTCGGGAGCACGGGCATAGGGTTGCTGAGGATGGGATGTTGAGAGTCTTCAATACAGATCGATACAGAGTTCATATTTGTCATATTTGTCTTAGTGCTGGTAACCCAGTTTAGCAGGGAGGCCTTCTCGATCCTTGATTATGTTTTGTGGTGTCGTCCAGCTGGTTGTCTGCGGTGGAGCAGAGGTGGCGCCTGACTAGGACACCAGTGGCTCTACCCTCGTCAGCTAGGGGGTGACCGTGTTAAAGTCTTGAAGTCTTGTCTCAATTGCTTCATGGCTTGATCAGTAGGAGCGATGTCAGTTTTCTGAGATTGGGCCGTGTGCAGAATGTCGTTGAGCTGATGTCCGATGCAGTCAACCTTACGACCTGGTGCTAAATGGTGGAGCCCAAATCCTAGGTGATTGGTGCAGATGCAGGAGCTAATTTCTGACCCATGGCTAAGGCGTTGACTAGCAGGGTTGTCTGTATTGTGTGTGTGTATGTGTGTGTTGGGGTGGGGTGGGGTGGGATTGTGGGGTATTTTTTCGCTTAGGTTGACAACTGTCTTGTTGGTGGCAGGGGTTGTGATCTTGTCCGACTGGGTTAGTAAGTGGATGTAGCTTCTCCACGCGTTCATTCTACTGGTGACGTCTGATTTGATGCCGTAGAGGACGTGTCAACTGATGGCAGATGTGGAGATGGTCTTGATGTTTCAGTGATGTGGACTCCGTTCAGTGAGGAGTTTCCTGGAAGCTTGGTGGAGGATGGGTTAGCTGTTGCAGACTGAACAGGGCGATATTGACTCTGTGGAGAGTGAGGACCCGTTAATCACCTCTTTGAGAAGCATGGGTTGTTGACGACCAATTTTAACACACATCTTCTCTGGCATGGATCACATGAAGCTGTCAAAAACGCACGACTGGTTCCTCTGGTTTTGTTTGAACAAGATGTAGCACCGGTTATATATGTATAGTGATGCCTTTAGTCACCTAAACAAGAGCCAAGACTACAACGCTATCTCAGTAAAAATGATCTGGACGTAGCGTTCCCTGTCGGTACACATGCAGGCGTCCACCTGAATAAGAGGGATAAAATTTGGGACGTGTGTGTACAAAACATCAGTCTGTCATAGCAGATACTATTGATGAACTACTCCTGTTATTCTGGGACAAGCCAAACAGTGACTCTTCTAGAAGGGTTTCTACTCAAGACAAGAACGACAACTCCATCATGCACAGTGGCAAACGTGAACGCTGTTACCGTGTGCCTAAGCGATAACTGTTTGTTGTATAATAAAATATATAAGCAAGCAAGGACGTTTGGATCCATTTCATGAGCACATCCACCCAAAACCTTCACGTAGAGATACCTGTAACTCTGTAAATGATATTTTAATTGTGCCGGGGTCTAAATCCCTGTGTCAGGGTCGAATCTAGTGGATCAAACACACGCGCGCACGCACGCACGCACGCACGCACGCCAAACATGCATACACTCTTTTCGCCAAAATACTGGATCCGCCCCTTAGGAGATAAACATCGTGTGTTGGCCAATTTCTGGGTGTTATTGAGTATTTGAAGCACGGGAATGCATTTGGAACCGACGGCGTCAGAAATTGGTCAACACATGATGTTTATCGACATTGTAAACACAAAAGTAAACCAAGGGGTTTTACTGTCTGCACTCGTTTACATCGAGTATGGGTACAGCAGTGAAGTGTCATCAGCTGGCCGTATCAGCTGGTTCCCATGGTAGCATCTGGAGTCGCTCATTTGTGACGTCATTCTAACTTTACGTCACAATATGATTTGAATGACGTTACCACTGTTGATGACTCAACAAAACAATTGTTTGCGAGGTTTCTACGTGTCAGTACGCAGTAAATAGTCTTGCAGTTTTCGGGAATCTAATACCATTTGATCATGTTTTTCAACCAATCAGATTACAGAACACAGTGACTTTTGGTTTACAATGCAAGTTACGACCCAAGATGATATTCAAATGCGTTTTCGGTTAGAAATCAAATCATCGAACCGATCATTTACGAAGGCGAACCTAGAACTTGCGATGATGAAACTATCGTATCATCTTCCTAAACGAATGTATGAAATATTTTCATTTACATAGATACTGGATTTTTCATTATGTCGACTATTTTGTCGAAAGATATTAAATAAATATTATTTTTATTGATAGGATTTGCTGACCGATTGACAAAAAGCACACTGTATATCTCTCATGTTTTGTCTTCCAGTCACAGCGGCCCGTCAGACGGTAGAGCTGGGAGGCAAAGAGTACTACATCAGTACTGATAAACTCAACTGGAAAAGTGCAAATGATGCCTGTAGGGCAATGGGGGCCAAGTTAGCAGAACCAAAAATCGAGAAAGACAATAACCTGATCCAAGGACATTTGGTTTCACAACCCTGTAAGTTTTAAATCTATAAACAGTTTTGTCATCGAGTGATGGAATGGCATTGTTTCACATTGCATTTGCCCATGACACAATAATATCAAATTGAGGGACACCGACATTGGCTTTACGCATTTTGAGGACGAGTGGTATGAAGTCAGTACCTTCAGCGTGGCGAGGGAACGTTTTAACTACTAGGCTAGCACCGCCCTGAAAGACATCGTCCATATCCAATGGATGGAAGATCTAGCATAAAACACAGGTTCTAGCCACAGGTTATGACTTAGGTGCTAAAAGACCAGGAAACTTAGTACGAAACTGCTAGCCTCGTTTTCTTACCAGCGGCGCATGGAATGGGTGCGAATGGATGCTATTAAATAGAGGATGCTGCAGCACCTTCTGTGTAATGCCATTTTTTATCAAGCAAGAAAATGATTTGGTATCAAAAGAGCAAATGCGAGTTTGACACCAATTCTTTCATAAACAATCTTTTAATAGAGGGATATTAACAAGTATTATTATAAACGTTCAGATATCACAGGACTGACTGGGAGGATTACTGTCGGTCAGCGGTCACAGGAGAGTCTCAAATCCTTGTTGAAAGGAACCCCTTAAATCTGGGGTAAAAAGACTAGACTCCTATCGTACTATCGTAACTATATCTTTAATCAAAGGATTACGAATAGCGTAATGCTACGAACGCTTTGTGAAGCGAGCCCTGGTCGATGTATGTATGATTTTGTTGGGCAATAGCTGTGGTGACTACATAGCCGTACAAGCCACCCTCACTTTCTCCATCAATACCTCCCTCCTTTGTCCATCCATGAATCCTTCCCTTTACCTCTCCCACCGTCCATCCATGAATCCTTCCCCTTACCTCTCCCACCGTCCATCCATGAATCCTTCCCTTTACCTCTACCACCGTCCATCCATGAATCCATTCCCTTTACCTCTCCCACCGTCCATCCATGAATCCTTCCCTTTACCTCTACCACCGTCCATCCATGAATCCATTCCCTTTACCTCTCCCACCGTCCATCCATGAATCCTTCCCTTTACCTCTCCCACCGTCCATCCATGAATCCTTCCCCTTACCTCTCCCACCGTCCATCCATGAATCCTTCCCCTTACCTCTCCCACCGTCCATCCATGAATCCTTCCCCTTACCTCTCCCACCGTCCATCCATGAATCCTTCCCTTTACCTCTCCCACCGTCCATCCATGAATCCTTCCCCTTACCTCTCCCACCGTCCATCCATGAATCCTTCCCTTTACCTCTCCCACCGTCCATCCATGAATCCTTCCCCTTACCTCTCCCACCGTCCATCCATGAATCCTTCCCCTTACCTCTCCCACCGTCCATCCATGAATCCTTCCCCTTACCTCTCCCACCGTCCATCCATGAATCCTTCCCCTTACCTCTCCCACCGTCCATCCATGAATCCTTCCCCTTACCTCTCCCACCGTCCATCCATGAATCCTTCCCCTTACCTCTCCCACCGTCCATCCATGAATCCTTCCCTTTACCTCTCCCACCGTCCATCCATGAATCCTTCCCCTTACCTCTCCCACCGTCCATCCATGAATCCTTCCCTTTACCTCTCCCACCGTCCATCCATGAATCCTTCCCTTTACCTCTCCCACCGTCCATCCATGAATCCTTCCCTTTACCTCTCCCACCGTCCATCCATGAATCCTTCCCTTTACCTCTCCCACCGTCCATCCATGAATCCTTCCCTTTACCTCTCCCACCGTCCATCCATGAATCCTTCCCCTTACCTCTCCCACCGTCCATCCATGAATCCTTCCCCTTACCTCTCCCACCGTCCATCCATGAATCCTTCCCCTTACCTCTCCCACCGTCCATCCATGAATCCTTCCCTTTACCTCTCCCACCGTCCATCCATGAATCCTTCCCCTTACCTCTCCCACCGTCCATCCATGAATCCTTCCCTTTACCTCTCCCACCGTCCATCCATGAATCCTTCCCTTTACCTCTCCCACCGTCCATCCATGAATCCTTCCCTTTACCTCTCCCACCGTCCATCCATGAATCCTTCCCCTTACCTCTCCCACCGTCCATCCATGAATCCTTCCCTTTACCTCTCCCACCGTCCATCCATGAATCCTTCCCCTTACCTCTCCCACCATCCATCCATGAATCCTTCCCCTTACCTCTCCCACCGTCCATCCATGAATCCTTCCCCTTACCTCTCCCACCGTCCATCCATGAATCCTTCCCTTTACCTCTCCCACCGTCCATCCATGAATCCTTCCCTTTACCTCTCCCACCGTCCATCCATGAATCCTTCCCTTTACCTCTCCCACCGTCCATCCATGAATCCTTCCCCTTACCTCTCCCACCGTCCATCCATGAATCCTTCCCCTTACCTCTCCCACCGTCCATCCATGAATCCTTCCCTTTACCTCTCCCACCGTCCATCCATGAATCCTTCCCTTTACCTCTCCCACCGTCCATCCATGAATCCTTCCCTTTACCTCTCCCACCGTCCATCCATGAATCCTTCCCTTTACCTCTCCCACCGTCCATCCATGAATCCTTCCCCTTACCTCTCCCACCGTCCATCCATGAATCCTTCCCTTTACCTCTCCCACCGTCCATCCATGAATCCTTCCCTTTACCTCTCCCACCGTCCATCCATGAATCCTTCCCTTTACCTCTCCCACCGTCCATCCATGAATCCTTCCCTTTACCTCTCCCACCGTCCATCCATGAATCCTTCCCTTTACCTCTCCCACCGTCCATCCATGAATCCTTCCCTTTACCTCTCCCACCGTCCATCCATGAATCCTTCCCTTTACCTCTCCCACCGTCCATCCATGAATCCTTCCCCTTACCTCTCCCACCGTCCATCCATGAATCCTTCCCTTTACCTCTCCCACCGTCCATCCATGAATCCTTCCCTTTACCTCTCCCACCGTCCATCCATGAATCCTTCCCTTTACCTCTCCCACCGTCCATCCATGAACCCTTCCCCTTACCTCTCCCACCGTCCATCCATGAATCCTTCCCCTTACCTCTACCACCGTCCATCCATGAATCCTTCCCTTTACCTCTCCCACCGTCCATCCATGAATCCTTCCCTTTACCTCTCCCACCGTCCATCCATGAATCCTTCCCTTTACCTCTCCCACCGTCCATCCATGAATCCTTCCCTTTACCTCTACCACCGTCCATCCATGAATCCTTCCCTTTACCTCTACCACCGTCCATCCATGAATCCTTCCCTTTACCTCTCCCACCGTCCATCCATGAATCCTTCCCTTTACCTCTCCCACCGTCCATCCATGAATCCTTCCCTTTACCTCTCCCACCGTCCATCCATGAATCCTTCCCTTTACCTCTACCACCGTCCATCCATGAATCCTTCCCTTTACCTCTACCACCGTCCATCCATGAATCCTTCCCTTTACCTCTCCCACCGTCCATCCATGAATCCTTCCCTTAACCTCTCCCACCGTCCATCCATGAATCCTTCCCTTTACCTCTACCACCGTCCATCCATGAATCCTTCCCTTTACCTCTCCCACCGTCCATCCATGAATCCTTCCCTTTACCTCTACCACCGTCCATCCATGAATCCTTCCCTTTACCTCTACCACCGTCCATCCATGAATCCTTCCCTTTACCTCTCCCACCGTCCATCCATGAATCCTTCCCTTTACCTCTACCACCGTCCATCAATGAATCCTTCCCTTCACCTCTCCCACCGTCCATCCATGAATCCTTCCCTTTACCTCTCCCACCGTCCATCCATGAATCCTTCCCCTTACCTCTCCCACCGTCCATCCATGAATCCATTCCCTTTACCTCTACCACCGTCCATCCATGAATCCTTCCCTTTACCTCTCCCACCGTCCATCCATGAATCCTTCCCTTTACCTCTCCCACCGTCCATCCATGAATCTTTCCCTTTACCTCTCCCACTGTCCATCCATGAATCCTTCCCCTTACCTCTCCCACCGTCCATCCATGAATCCTTCCCCTTACCTCTCCCACCGTCCATCCATGAATCCTTCCCCTTACCTCTCCCACCGTCCATCCATGAATCCTTCCCTTTACCTCTCCCACCGTCCATCCATGAATCCTTCCCCTTACCTCTCCCACCGTCCATCCATGAATTCTTCCCCTTACCTCTCCCACCGTCCATCCATGAATCCTTCCCCTTACCTCTCCCACCGTCCATCCATGAATCCTTCCCCTTACCTCTCCCACCGTCCATCCATGAATCCTTCCCCTTACCTCTCCCACCGTCCATCCATGAATCCATTCCCTTTACCTCTCCCACCGTCCATCCATGAATCCTTCCCCTTACCTCTCCCACCGTCCATCCATGAATCCTTCCCCTTACCTCTCCCACCGTCCATCCATAAATCCTTCCCTTTACCTCTCCCACCGTCCATCCATGAATCCTTCCATTTACCTCTCCCACCGTCCATCCATGAATCCTTCCCTTTACCTCTCCCACCGTCCATCCATGAATCCTTCCCTTTACCTCTCCCACCGTCCATCCATGAATCCTTCCCCTTACCTCTACCACCGTCCATCCATGAATCCTTCCCCTTACCTCTCCCACCGTCCATCCATGAATCCTTCCCTTTACCTCTACCACCGTCCATCCATGAATCCTTCCCCTTACCTCTCCCACCGTCCATCCATGAATCCTTCCCCTTACCTCTCCCACCGTCCATCCATAAATCCTTCCCTTTACCTCTCCCACCGTCCATCCATGAATCCTTCCCTTTACCTCTCCCACCGTCCATCCATGAATCCTTCCCTTTACCTCTCCCACCGTCCATCCATGAATCCTTCCCTTTACCTCTCCCACCGTCCATCCATGAATCCTTCCCCTTACCTCTCCCACCGTCCATCCATGAATCCTTCCCCTTACCTCTCCCACCGTCCATCCATGAATCCTTCCCCTTTACCTCTCCCACCGTCCATCCATGAATCCTTCCCCTTACCTCTCCCACCGTCCATCCATGAATCCTTCCCTTTACCTCTCCCACCGTCCATCCATGAATCCTTCCCTTTACCTCTCCCACCGTCCATCCATGAATCCTTCCCTTTACCTCTCCCACCGTCCATCCATGAATCCTTCCCTTTACCTCTCCCACCGTCCATCCATGAATCCTTCCCCTTACCTCTCCCACCGTCCATCCATGAATCCTTCCCCTTACCTCTCCCACCGTCCATCCATGAATCCTTCCCCTTACCTCTCCCACCGTCCATCCATGAATCCTTCCCCTTACCTCTCCCACCGTCCATCCATGAATCCTTCCCCTTTACCTCTCCCACCGTCCATCCATGAATCCTTCCCCTTACCTCTACCACCGTCCATCCATGAATCCTTCCCCTTACCTCTACCACCGTCCATCCATGAATCCTTCCCCTTACCTCTCCCACCGTCCATCCATGAATCCTTCCCCTTACCTCTCCCACCGTCCATCCATGAATCCTTCCGTTTACCTCTCCCACCGTCCATCCATGAATCCTTCCCTTTACCTCTCCCACCGTCCATCCATGAATCCTTCCCCTTTACCTCTACCACCGTCCATCCATGAATCCTTCCCCTTACCTCTACCACCGTCCATCCATGAATCCTTCCCTTTACCTCTCCCACCGTCCATCCATGAATCCTTCCCTTTACCTCTACCACCGTCCATCCATGAATCCATTCCCTTTACCTCTACCACCGTCCATCCATGAATCCTTCCCCTTACCTCTCCCACCGTCCATCCATGAATCCTTCCCCTTACCTCTACCACCGTCCATCCATGAATCCTTCCCCTTACCTCTCCCACCGTCCATCCATGAATCCATTCCCTTTACCTCTACCACCGTCCATCCATGAATCCTTCCCCTTACCTCTCCCACCGTCCATCCATGAATCCTTCCCTTTACCTCTCCCACCGTCCATCCATGAATCCTTCCCTTTACCTCTACCACCGTCCATCCATGAATCCTTCCCTTTACCTCTACCACCGTCCATCCATGAATCCTTCCCTTTACCTCTCCCACCGTCCATCCATGAATCCTTCCCCTTACCTCTACCACCGTCCATCCATGAATCCTTCCCTTTACCTCTCCCACCGTCCATCCATGAATCCTTCCCCTTACCTCTCCCACCGTCCATCCATGAATCCTTCCCTTTACCTCTCCCACCGTCCATCCATGAATCCTTCCCCTTACCTCTCCCACCGTCCATCCATGAATCCTTCCCTTTACCTCTCCCACCGTCCATCCATGAATCCTTCCCTTTACCTCTCCCACCGTCCATCCATGAATCCTTCCCCTTACCTCTACCACCGTCCATCCATGAATCCTTCCCTTACCTCTCCCACCGTCCATCCATGAATCCTTCCCTTTACCTCTACCACCGTCCATCCATGAATCCTTCCCCTTACCTCTACCACCGTCCATCCATGAATCCTTCCCCTTACCTCTCCCACCGTCCATCCATGAATCCTTCCCTTTACCTCTCCCACCGTCCATCCATGAATCCTTCCCCTTACCTCTCCCACCGTCCATCCATGAATCCTTCCCTTTACCTCTCCCACCGTCCATCCATGAATCCTTCCCTTTACCTCTCCCACCGTCCATCCATGAATCCTTCCCCTTACCTCTCCCACCGTCCATCCATGAATCCTTCCCCTTTACCTCTCCCACCGTCCATCCATGAATCCTTCCCTTTACCTCTCCCACCGTCCATCCATGAATCCTTCCCCTTACCTCTCCCACCGTCCATCCATGAATCCTTCCCTTTACCTCTCCCACCGTCCATCCATGAATCCTTCCCCTTTACCTCTCCCACCGTCCATCCATGAATCCTTCCCTTTACCTCTCCCACCGTCCATCCATGAATCCTTCCCTTTACCTCTCCCACCGTCCATCCATGAATCCTTCCCTTTACCTCTCCCACCGTCCATCCATGAATCCTTCCCCTTACCTCTCCCACCGTCCATCCATGAATCCTTCCCCTTACCTCTCCCACCGTCCATCCATGAATCCTTCCCCTTACCTCTCCCACCGTCCATCCATGAATCCTTCCCTTTACCTCTCCCACCGTCCATCCATGAATCCTTCCCTTTACCTCTCCCACCGTCCATCCATGAATCCTTCCCTTTACCTCTCCCACCGTCCATCCATGAATCCTTCCCCTTTACCTCTCCCACCGTCCATCCATGAATCCTTCCCCTTACCTCTACCACCGTCCATCCATGAATCCTTCCCCTTACCTCTCCCACCGTCCATCCATGAATCCTTCCCTTTACCTCTCCCACCGTCCATCCATGAATCCTTCCCCTTACCTCTCCCACCGTCCATCCATGAATCCTTCCCTTTACCTCTCCCACCGTCCATCCATGAATCCTTCCCCTTACCTCTACCACCGTCCATCCATGAATCCTTCCCCTTACCTCTACCACCGTCCATCCATGAATCCTTCCCCTTACCTCTACCACCGTCCATCCATGAATCCTTCCCCTTTACCTCTCACCACCGTCCATCCATGAATCCTTCCGTTTACCTCTCCCACCGTCCATCCATGAATCCTTCCCTTTACACTCTCCCACCGTCCATCCATGA